>NC_091476.1:66970737-67004766 GCF_036971445.1 Narcine bancroftii
TTTCTCTCCCCCCTTTCTCTCCCCCCCTTTCTCTCCCCCCCTTTCTCTCCCCCCCTTTCTCTCCCCCCCCTTTCTCTCCCCCCCCCTTTCTCTCCCCCCCCTTTCTCTTCCCCCCCCTTTCTCCCCCCCCCTTTCTCTTCCCCCCCCTTTCTCTTCCCCCCCCCTTTCTCTTCCCCCCCCCTTCTCTTCCCCCCCCTTTCTCTTCCCCCCCCTTTCTCTTCCCCCCCTTTCTCTTCCCCCCCTTTCTCTTCCCCCCCCTTTCTCTTCCCCCCCCTTTCTCTTCCCCCCCTTTCTCTTCCCCCCCTTTCTCTTCCCCCCCCTTTCTCTTCCCCCCCCTTTCTCTTTCCCCCCCTTTCTCTTTCTCCCCCTTTCTCTCCCCCCCTTTCTCTTTCCCCCCCTTTCTCTTCCCCCCCCTTTCTCTTCCCCCCCTTTCTCTTCCCCCCCCTTTCTCTTCCCCCCCCTTTCTCTTCCCCCCCCTTTCTCTTCCCCCCCCTTTCTCTTCCCCCCCCTTTCTCTTCCCCCCCCTTTCTCTTCCCCCCCCTTTCTCTTCCCCCCCCTTTCTCTTCCCCCCCCTTTCTCTTCCCCCCCCTTTCTCTTCCCCCCCTTTCTCTTCCCCCCCCTTTCTCTTCCCCCCCCTTTCTCTTCCCCCCCCTTTCTCTTCCCCCCCCTTTCTCTTCCCCCCCCCTTTCTCTTCCCCCCCCCTTTCTCTTCCCCCCCCCTTTCTCTTTCCCCCCCTGCGAGACTGGCTGAGTTCCTCCGGCATTTCCATGTGTGTTTTTATGCATTCCAGTTACTCCCAACTCTCTGTGTACAAAATAAAAACCTTTACTCTGGATATCCCCCCTAAACTTTCATGCCCTCACCTTGCACAGACGTCCTCTGGGGTTTGTTAATGTCACCCTGGGGGAAAATAGGTGTTGTCCGTCCACCATAGATAACTATGCCTCTCATAATCTTGCAGACCTTCATCGTCCCCTCTCATCCTTCACTCGAAAGAGAAAAGCCTTGGCTCTCCTAACCTTGCCTCATGTGACCCAGTCTCCAAATCCAGGCAACATCCTGGAAAATCTCCTCTGCACTCTTTCCATGTCTTTCCTGTTAGGAGGCGGCCAGAATTGGACACTGCCCACCCAAGTGTGGTCCCACCAGACTTTTACAAAGCTGCAGCATGACCTCACATCTCCTGAACTTGGTGTCTTCCCCCCCCCCCCCACCCACTCCCGGACTAACGAAGGCCAGCTCACCGCCAGATTTTTTAACGACCCTAGCAATCCTGCGTGGCGACCTTGGGTAGCAGAAGTAAAACACAAAGAGTCTTCGGACACCGTGGTGGAAGTAGAAACCCAATGCTGGAGAAGCTCAGCAAGTCAAGCAGGCGCACTTCGACGTACGCCTGATCCAGTAACATCCAAGCTCACCATAAGGGCTAATAAACATTTTAAAATTTGCGGCAGGATCGGCGTTGGCGGGCGTTAGGTCACGCGCTCGACACGCAGGTTCAAAAGCCGTAGCCAAACGTTTGCACTGCCAACTGCATAATGGTGTACAGTGTTCGCCTAACTGAGAGCCCAGATATGTAATTGAAGTCTAAATGTATGTACTCTGTTGTTATTATTATGACATTAATGTGTACTCTCTCTACTTACTACAAAAATGTATAATTTTTCTAGTCTTGCTAGCATTCGAGACACCACATTCGACGTCAAATTGCATTCCGTGCGGTCTCTTGTTGGTGTGTTTTCTCGTTGGCTTAATTTTATCTGAAAATATACAGTGCATCAAGGTATTTAGGCACAATATAGAGGAGGGGTTCTCAATCTTTTTCTTTCCACTCCCACTCCGGGTCGTATGAGGCAAGGTTAGGAGAGCCAAGGCTTTTCTCTTTCGAGTGAAGGATGAGAGGGGACTTGATGAAGGTCTGCAAGATTATGAAAGGCATAGTTATCTATGGTGGATGGCCAGCACCTATTTTCCCCCAGGGTGACATTAACAAACCCCAGAGGACGTCTGTGCAAGGTGCTCTGTGATTAGTAAGGGATTGCTTAAGGTGGGATGTGGGTGAGAAAGTTGAGAATCACTGCTCTAGACTCAATTGTGACTGAAATATTTGGCTTGAGAAAAACTGTCATTAGCCCAGTTCCTTTGGGAGCTCTGAAACCCTGCACATAACGAATCAATGAGGGATGATGAAAACAGTGGTTTTCGAACTTGCCCACATCCCACCTTAAGCAATCCCTTACTAATCACAGAGCCCCAGTGGCAGAGGGATTACTTAAAATGGGATGTAGGTGGAAGGAAAAAGGTTGAGAACCACTGTTTTAATCGTCCCTCATTGACTCGTTATGTGCAGGGTTTCAGAGCTCCAAAGGAAATGGGCCAATGACAATTTTTCTCAAGCCAAACATTTCAGTAACAATCGAGTCTAGAACAGTGGTTCTCCACCTTCCCTTCCCACCTTTGGAGCTCGGAAACCGTGCACATAATGAGTCAATGAGGGATGATCAAAACAGTGGTCCTCAACCTTTTTCTTTCCAATTCCATCTCACTTTAAGCAACCCCTTACCAATCACAGAGCACCGATGGCAGAGGGATTTTTAAAGCGGGATGTGAGTGGAAAGAAAAAGGTTGAGGTAGATATGTACATGTGTCGTGGTATCTTGTGTTGCACAGTATATTTCACCGATTACCCTCTGTTCTTCCATCTAACAGATCCCCCTGATGAGCCAAACACAACTTCTCTTTCATCAGTCAATGCTTATTTGCTTCTTTCGTTTCATTATAAACTCCCAACTCATATACGGTCTTGTACTTCCCTCTTTTCTCCCTCAACAGTGGGATCACATATCATGCCCATCCAATCCACAGAAATCATTCCAGAATCCTGGACAACTGTGACGTGTTTAAAGCCACCTTTTCCCAAAAACTCTGGGATGTGGGCCTTTGGGTTCTTGGTGCTTTATTACTTTTCTGTCTTTTTAACTGGAGAAATTCAAGAACTGTTGTCATGTTTATTGTCCTCCGAATACACAAGTACAACCCGACGAAACAGTCCTCAGTGCAAAGCACACAGACATAACACATGTACAGAAAAACAGTACATATACAGGGCGAGTATTCATACACACAAATAAATAGTCTCTGATGTTTATTGTGAGCGGTTCCTTTGGTCGTTCAGCGTTCTCGCTGCCCGTGGGGAGAAGCTGCTCCTCAGCCTGGTGGTGCTGGGTCTGATACCCTGGATCTCTTTCTCCCCCACCCCCAACGGGAGCAGCTGGAAGATGCTGTGTCCTCGATGATTTTGCGCACCCTCTACGAGCACTGATTCCGGTAGATCAGGTCGATGTTGAGGGAGGGAGACCCCAGTGATCCTCTCTGCCGCTCATACGGTCCTGTGGATTGACCTCCAATCCATTTCTTTGATACAGCTGGCCAGGATGCTCTCGATAAAGCACGTGAAGAAGGTCGACGTGAGATTGGCCGGTAGCCTTGCCCTCTTCAGTCTTCTCAGGAAGTGCAGTCGCTGTTGTGCCTTCCTGACAAGTGAGGAGATGTTGAGTGTCCACGATAGGTCACTAGTTAAGTGAACTGCAAGGAACATGGTGTCTCCACTCTCTCTACAACAGAGTTGTTGATGTGCAGTGGAAGTCCTCCTGAAGTGAACGAGCAGGAGCTGGAGTCGGGTGGCAGACACAGAGAGAAATGGTGAAGCAGGTCTTGGTGAGGGTCCCGACACAAAACGTGAACTGGCTATTTCCCTCCACGGATTCTGCCTGACCTGCTGAGTCCCTCCCTCTTCTCGTTGTCCCTTTTGAACTCGTACTGGCATGATCTCAGCCAGGTGTGTGATTTCAGATTTACTGTCAGAGTACATACACGACATCACGTACAGCCCTGAGATTCTTTTCTCCTGCTGGCGAGGCAGAATTACCACTTGTTAGTAGTGCAAAAAATAAACTGTACACAGATTAAACATATAAACAAAGAACTGGAAACAGGTAACTAATGTAAACACGGAGAGAATAAATAAAGTGCACATCAGAGTCCTTAAATGAGTCCCTGATTGAGTTTGCTATTGAAGAGTCTGATGGTAGAGGTGTAGCCACTGTTCATAAACCTGGTGGTGTGAGTCTTGAGGCACCGATACCTCTTTCCTGATGGCAGCAGCAAGAACAGAGTGTGTGCCAGGTGGGGTGGGTCTTCACTGCTGCTCTCCGAGGGCAGCGTTCCCCATAGATGTTTGCGACGGTGGGGAGGGTTTTGCCTGTGATGTCCTGGGCTGTGCTCACTACCTTCTGTTGGGCTTCACGCTCAGGGGTATTGGTGTTCCCCGTACCAGATTGTGATGTAGCTGGTCAGCACACTTTCCACTGATGCCAAGGTCTGTCACATACATACCTATGTTCTTGACAGGGTTCTGACACCCTGGAATTGGAACTTGTACTGCGGTGCCACTCCCATTGTCCTCTGTCCCTGAGTCAGGACGGTCACTGATTTCATCCCCTCCGCAAGATGGATACCCTCTAGCGGTGAAGCTGAGAGGTGCACTGAAGTCAGTGTACAGGAGGGGAATTGAAAACTTGGCACCAACAACAACCTCGCACACAATGACACCCAAATCAAGGACCTGACTTCAGGAAGGGAAAGCCAGAGGTGGACGATCTAGTGATCATTGGGCGATCAGAGGTGGAGAGGGTGAACACATTTAAGTTTTTGGGAGTCACTATCTCAGAGGATCTTTCCTGGACCCAACACACCAATGGCATCATGAAGAAAGCCCGTCAGCGTCTCTACTTTCTCAGGAAATTTTCGTATGACACCAGAAACCCTGGCAAATTTCTATGGAGGTGTGGTGGACAGTGTGCTGACCAGCTGCATCACTGTCTGGTACCAATACCCCTGAGCGTAACCCTCCCCACCGTTGATAACTTCTACGGGGAACGCTGCCCTCGGAGAGCAGCAGTGATCATCAAGAATCCACACCATCCAGCACACGCTCTGTTCTCGCTGCTGCCATCGGGAAAGACTCACACCCACCAGGTTCAGGAACAGCCGTTACCCCTCCACCATCAGACTCCTGAATGACAAACTCATTCAGGGACACATTTTAGGATCTTTTTGCACCTTATTGATTTCATTTTTCTCTCTATTGTAGTTAGTTTGTTTTCATGCTTAGGCTGTGTACAGTTTATCTTTTGCACGACCAATAAGTGGTAATTCTGCCTCGCCCTCAGGAAAAAGGAATCTCAGGGTTGTATGTGATGTCATGTATGTACTCTGACAATAAATCTGAAATTATCCTTTTTATACTGTCAATCCAAGGAGAAATCTTGCCCCTTGTGATGTTACAAATCCCAGTGTATGCAGTCTCTCATAATGCAAGGCCCCAGCTGGTTACAGTTTAGTGCACACACACACACACACACACACACACACACACACACACACACACACACACACACACACACACACACACACACACACACACACACACACACACACACACACACACACACAAACCCCCAGAGATAGTGAGAGAGCAAGTGTCCACTGGTAACTAGGTATGGACAACATGATGGTCCATAGAATTTGGAGAGAGAAGTGAGGACATTCACTCACCACCCCCCACATACACTCACACATTTCCCCACACCACATAGAGCACCCTGCCACATACACACTCCCACCCCACACTCGTGTGACGGGATGGTGTGGAGGGAGCTTCACTCTATGTCTGACCTCGGGAGTGTGTGATGGGATGGTGTGGAGGGAGCTTCACTCCGCGTCTGACCCCAGGAGTGTGTAATAGGACGGTGTGGAGGGAGCTTCACTCTGTGTCTGACCCTGGGAGTGTGTGATGGGATGGTGCGGAGGGAGCTTCACTCTGTGTCTGACCCAGGGAGTGTGTAATGGGACGGTGTGGAGGGACTTCACGTGTAACCTCTGTGCTGGGAGTGTGTGACTGGATAACATTGTATATCAGGGGTGTCAAACTCAAATTCACGGAGGGCCAAAATTAAAACCTTGGACTAAGTCGAGGGCCGAACTAAATATTTATTGAAATTTTTCAACAACATCTGCATGTTTTCTCTTCTTTCAACATATGTAATGTTAAACTTTAGGATATAACTTTAGGAGGATAATGTTACAGGTCAGGAGTAGGTAGCTCAAGTTCACCCTTTGCTTGATCTGAGGGAAACATATTTGGTCCCTGTGGAGATGTAGTCAGCATTCACAGGCTGTGTCCATTTTGGCCTGCATCAGGACTCAGCATTTCCTGCTCACTCCTCAGGCTCTAGGCCTCTATTCACCCTCGACCCACCATCCCTCTACCTGACCAGTCCTTTACCCAACTTCTACTCACCCCTCACTCCACTCGCTCTGCTTCTACCCACCCCATCCTATACACGCCCCTCTACTGCCTCTCCCCTCAACCTGTTCCTCCCTCTACCTGTCTCTCACCCTCTAATCACCCCTCCCCTACTCGCCCTGCCCCTCCCCTTTTACCTCTTCCCTATCCACCCCTCCTTCTACTCATCCCTCCCTCTAACTGCCCCTCGCACCACCATAACTTCCCCTGCCCATTACTTCTCACCTACACCCTCTGCCCACCCCTGCTTACCCACCCACTCAGGCCCAGCGTGCTGCCGATCAGCCTTTGCGGACAGCCACCATCTCTCTTCACGTGCAGGGCCGAACCAGCCGTCCCTGGGGTCCGCGCGGGTGAAAGCGCTGAAGGCCGTGGTGACCGGGAGAAGTGCGCTCATGCTGTGGAAGGGCCGTCCGGTGCCAGTCGCGCGGGGCTCGCGCTGCCCTGGGGGCCGTGTGCAGCCTGCCATGCCCGTCGCGCCGACAGGAAATCACAGGCGCTCGCCAATCCTCCGCACCGCTCGACAGGTGGGAGAAGTGACTGGTTGTGCGGGGAGCCTTCCAACTGGCTTGCCGGCTGATGACATCGACAGACTTCTCGTGTTACAATTTCTCGTGTTACAATGGGGAAGGATGTGCAATGAAGGGGGAGGATGGTGGGGGTGACATTACCAAAAAACAGCATCAGCTCTCGCTGCAGGGTGGCCCTCCTCTAATACATTTTTGAAATGATCTTGCAGGCCAAATATAATTATATTGGCCCGCGGGCCAGAGTTTGACATGTGTGTTGTATATGGTCCCGTCTTTGTCACTTGAGAGTAAAATGCATCCCGTCAGGTTCAGCTCCAGCACCTTTTGCTGACAACATAGCTACTTGGTTACAAGTAGAGAGCAAGATTCAGGATGCCTTTATTGTCTTGTAATTATATGGAGCCGCTATTATTAAATGAAACTGCCTTCTTCCTGCAACAAGGTAGACAAAGAGTTGCCATTATTGTCAACTGGCGCCCCTGACAGTGAGGGACAAAGAGAAGCCAAAGCGAACCCCCCAAGTGTCCGTGGATTTTCCCCCAGACTTTAATTCCCAGCCTGTTGTCCTCGTGCCACAGAGTGACTCACAAGAAAAGCACTGCCAGTCTGTGAACCGTGACACTCAGTCACTCCTCCCGGACAACCCCAGGTGGTCGCTGAGCAGCGGGAACACCTTGGAGCTTGGGGGGGAGGGGGGTTTACAAATATCTGTCGACTCCGTGGTTGAAGTATAAATGCAGTGCAGGAGAAATTCAGCAGGTCCTTTATCTTCTTTGGCTTGGCTTCGCGGACGAAGATTTATGGAGGGGGTAAAAAGTCCATGTCAGCTGCAGGCTCGTTTGTGGCTGACAAGTCCGATGCGGGACAGGCAGACACGGTTGCAGCGGTTGCAGGGGAAAATTGGTTGGTTGGGGCTGGGTGTTGGGTTTTTCCTCCTTTGCCTTTTGTCAGTGAGGTGGGCTCTGCAGTCTTCTTCAAAGGAGGTTGCTGCCCGCCAAACTGTGAGGCGCCAAGATGCACGGTTTGAGGCGTTATCAGCCCACTGGCGGTGGTCAATGTGGCAGGCACCAAGAGATTTCTTTAGGCAGTCCTTGTACCTTTTCTTTGGTGCACCTCTGTCACGGTGGCCAGTGGAGAGCTCGCCATATAACACGATCTTAGGAAGGCGATGGTCCTCCATTCTGGAGACGTGACCCATCCAGCGCAGCTGGATCTTCAGCAGCGTGGACTCGATGCTGTCGACCTCTGCCATCTCGAGTACTTCGACGTTAGGGATGAAAGCGCTCCAATGGATGTTGAGGATGGAGCGGAGACAACGCTGGTGGAAGCGTTCTAGGAGCCGTAGGTGGTGCCGGTAGAGGACCCATGATTCGGAGCCGAACAGGAGTGTGGGTATGACAACGGCTCTGTATACGCTTATCTTTATGAGGTTTTTCAGTTGGTTGTTTTTCCAGACTCTTTTGTGTAGTCTTCCAAAGGCGCTATTTGCCTTGGCGAGTCTGTTGTCTATCTCATTGTCGATCCTTGCATCTGATGAAATGGTGCAGCCGAGATAGGTAAACTGGTTGACCGTTTTGAGTTTTGTGTGCCCGATGGAGATGTGGGGGGGCTGGTATTCATGGTGGGGAGCTGGCTGATGGAGGACCTCAGTTTTCTTCAGGCTGACTTATACAGCAATGGTAAAGATATATTCCTGACACTTTGGGCTTGAGCCCTTCATCAAGGACTGAGCAAAAAATGTCTCCAGGTGCCCAAACGAAATAGCGGGGGTGGGAGGGGGCAGGGGGAGGAGTGCAGCCCCAGAGGCAGGAGGTGGGCGAGGGAGGGAGCACTATCGAGCGGGGGGGAATGGAGAGGGAAGGGAGGGATGGAGAGCCGGAGGAAAGGGAAGGGAAGGGAGGGAGAGCGGGGAGTGGGCAGGCAGCGGGTGACTCCCACGGGTGCACTTCGCCTGGCAGGGCGGCTTGGAGAGGGAGGAGGGGTGGGTGCAAGCACGGCACTTCCTGGGGCCGTGGGGGAGGAACAGGCACCAAGAAGGGTGATTAATAGGAAGGGAGGATTAGGATTAGACGAGGAAGGAGGAGGGATGATGAATTTAATTTTCAATTTGGACCTAGAGGCCTTGTCAGCCCACATCACCCAATTGACCTAGAACCCCCGGTGCAGTTTGAAAGGGTGGGGGGAACCCCACGTGGACACGGGGAGAACGTACGAACTCTTCACAGACAGCACAGCATTTGAACCCACCCCCCCCGCCCCCTTGATCACTAATGTCTGCCATCTGGGGTCATCCAAGCGCTGAACAGGCCCAACTCCTCCATGTCGACCGAATTGCCCCATGTGCTCCCGGGTCCTTCCTATCCGTGGATCTGCCCAAGTGCCCAGAAAGCATCTTGCGTGTTCCAAAGTGATCACCTTGCCGTTTACCTCACTGGTTCACAGTGGGTGGGTGCGGGGTGGGGCTGGTGAGCCTTGATACCCTTCCCTGACCAGGAATTTTATTTTTATTTGCCACCTTGTTTTACATTGAATGTCTTCTTTACATCAGCATTGTGTCTTCAGTTCAATCAAAGCTGGTTGAGAGGCATCACGCCTTGCTCTCAACGTCAGCAAAACCAGTCAGGAGAACATGACCCAGTCCCCGTCGAGGGCTCAGTGGTGGGGAGGGTCAAGAACTTCAAATTCCCGGGGATCAACATCTCCGGGAATCTGTCCTGGAGCCTCTACGTCGATACAATCACAAAGAAGGCTCACCAGCGGCTAGAATTTGTGAGGTGTCTGAGGAGATTTGGGACGTCACCAAAGACTCTTGTAAACTTCTACAGGTGGTACCATGGGGAACATTCTGGCCGGTTGCATCACTGCCTGGTATGGAGGTGCCAACTCTCAGGTCAAGAATAAACTCCAGGGGGTTGTTGACTCGGCCTGCGACATCACAGACACCAGACATCACTCCATCGAGGTCATCGACATGAGGCGGTGTCTTAAAAAAGCACCCTCTTTCCTCAAAGACCCACCACCACCCAGGCCAGGCCCTCTTCACTCTGCTACCATCGGGGGAAAGGAGCCTAAAGATTAGCACAAGGGCAGCGTCTTCCCCGCTACCATCAGATTCCTGAATGATCAGTGAACCAGTCACTGCCGCATTTTTCATGCACTATTATTATTAAACCGTGCAAATAACGAGTCAATGAGGGATGATTAAAACTGTGGTTCCCAAACCTTCTCACCCACATCCCACCTTAAGCAACCCCTTACTAATCACAGAGACCTGATGGCAGAGGGATTACTTAAAGTGGGATGTGAGTGGAAAGATAAAGGGTTAGCGCAGTGCGTTTTACAAGTGCCAGCAATCAGGACTGGGGTTCGAATCCCGCGCTCTCTCTAACGAGTTTGTCTTTTCTTCCCGCGTCTGCGTGGGCTTCAGTTACCCCCCCCCACTGAGGGGTGTTGGTTAATGGGGTGTAAATTGGGCAGCATGGGCTTTGGGCCGAAATGGCCTGTTCCCGTGCACTAAAAATTTTAATCTGCACGACCGTTGATGCTGCCACAAAACAGTAGGTTTTGCAAAGTGCTAACAGCAACAAATTTGGATTCCGATCACAGTGCCTGCAGACTTCGGTATTTCACCATTACACTCGTCCTCGCTGCAGACGCCGGGGGAAAACTGACTTCAGCCAGAAAATTGGGAATCAATTAACGAGTGAAATTTCAACCTGCTGCGCAGAAATCTCCTCTAGAGACAGTAACTCCATACCATGTTGCCCGAGGAATCATCCCCCTCTCCCTGTCTCAAAATCCATTGCTCCGCATCATTACGAATACAACACGTTGCTATAAATCACCCAATTTTTAAAAAAATTCACACTAAAGAGGGAAAGAAATGTGAGGCCGTGCTTGGGGCTCGTCGTCCATTCGGGAATCTGGAGGCGGAGGGGAAGACGCCATCCTTATGCCACTGGGTGCTCATCTTCAGGCTCCTGCACCTCCCCCCCCGCCCCCCGATGGTGGCAGTGGAGAGAGGGCACTGCCTGGGTGGGGGGGTCCTTGAAGATAAGAGGCTGCTTTCTTGAGACACCGCCTCTTGCCGAGTTTCCTGTCCTGGGCATCGGCACCTCTACTCCGGATAGTGGTGGTTGGGATGGTCTCTGTGGTACACCTGGATGACATACCTCAGACTCCTCACAAAGTGCGGGCCTTTTTTGTGATTTGTGTCGACGTGGAGGCCCCCAGGGCAGATCCTTGGAGATGCTGGCACCCAGAAATCAGAAGTTCTTTGCACCCCCCCCAATCCTCCGCCTAACCCCTCGATGAGTACTGGGTTGCATTTCCCCTGGTTCTTTCCCCCGCCTCCCCTGAAGTCCACAATCATCTTGGTTTCGCTGAGTGCAAGGTCATGACACCACTCGATGGGCTGATCTCCCTGTCCACTCCCCCCATGGCCATCTGTGATTCTGCCAACCGCTGCAGTGGCACCGGAAAACTTGTGGACGGCATTTGAAAATCGCGCCCAGCTACGCAGTCGCGGGTGCAGAGGGAGTCAAATAGTGGGCTAAGCGCACATCCTTGAGGTGTACCTGCGTTAATCGGCAGCAATTGTGGGGGCGGGGAGGGGGTGCAGACCAGACCAGGTGACATTATCAGAGGAGGTGACACCAAAATGACTGTCTTTAAAAATTTCTATGCAGTGTTTCAGCAGAAATTTATTATTTTTTTATATAATATCCCTGTCGTTAGTTCTAACTAAGGGACCAAGGTAAACTGCCTCAGGATCTTCGTGATGCCACCATCATCACCCTGTACAAAAACAAAGGCGAAAAATCAGACTGCTCAAACTACAGGGGAATCACGTTGCTCTCCATTGCAGGCAAAATCTTCGCTAGGATTCTCCTAAATAGAATAATACCTAGTGTCGCCGAGAATATTCTCCCAGAATCACAGTGCGGCTTTCGCGCAAACAGAGGAACTACTGACATGGTCTTTGCCCTCAGACAGCTCCAAGAAAAGTGCAGAGAACAAAACAAAGGACTCTACATCACCTTTGTTGACCTCACCAAAGCCTTCGACACCGTGAGCAGGAAAGGGCTTTGGCAAATATTAGAGCGCATCGGATGTCCCCCAAAGTTCCTCAACATGATTATCCAACTGCACGAAAACCAACAAGGTCGGGTCAGATACAGCAATGAGCTCTCTGAACCCTTCTCCATTAACAATGGCGTGAAGCAAGGCTGTGTTCTCACACCAACCCTCTTTTCAATCTTCTTCAGCATGATGCTGAACCAAGCCATGAAAGACCCCAACAATGAAGACGCTGTTTACATCCGGTACCGCACGGATGGCAGTCTCTTCAATCTGAGGCGCCTGCAAGCTCACACCAAGACACAAGAGAAACTTGTCCGTGAACTACTCTTTGCAGACGATGCCGCTTTAGTTGCCCATTCAGAGCCAGCTCTTCAGCGCTTGACGTCCTGCTTTGCGGAAACTGCCAAAATGTTTGGCCTGGAAGTCAGCCTGAAGAAAACTGAGGTCCTCCATCAGCCAGCTCCCCACCATGACTACCAGCACCCCCCACATCTCCATCGGGCACACAAAACTCAAAACGGTCAACCAGTTTACCTATCTCGGCTGCACCATTTCATCAGATGCAAGGATCGACAATGAGATAGACAACAGACTCGCCAAGGCAAATAGCGCCTTTGGAAGACTACACAAAAGAGTCTGGAAAAACAACCAACTGAAAAACCTCACAAAGATAAGCGTATACAGAGCCGTTGTCATACCCACACTCCTGTTCGGCTCCGAATCATGGGTCCTCTACTGGCACCACCTACGGCTCCTAGAACGCTTCCACCAGCGTTGTCTCCGCTCCATCCTCAACATCCATTGGAGCGCTTACATCCCTAACGTTGAAGTACTCGAGATGGCAGAGGTCGACAGCATCGAGTCCACGCTGCTGAAGATCCAGCTGCGCTGGGTGGGTCACGTCTCCAGAATGGAGGACCATCGCCTTCCCAAGATCGTGTTATATGGCGAGCTCTCCACTGGCCACCGTGACAGAGGTGCACCAAAGAAAAGGTACAAGGACTGCCTAAAGAAATCTCTTGGTGCCTGCCACATTGACCACCGCCAGTGGGCTGATAACGCCTCAAACCGTGCATCTTGGCGCCTCACAGTTTGTCGGGCAGCAACCTCCTTTGAAGAAGACCGCAGAGCCCACCTCACTGACAAAATGCAAAGGAGGAAAAACCCAACACCCAACCCCAACCAACAAATTTTCCCCTGCAACCGCTGCAATCGTGTCTGCCTGTCCCGCATCGGACTTGTCAGCCACAAACGAGTCTGCAGCTGACGTGGACTTTTTACCCCCTCCATAAATCTTCGTCCGCGAAGCCAAGCCAAAGTTCTAACAACAGAAACATTTATCGTCAGCCTGGCTTCCATATATCAATATACCTACGAGGCTAAAACTCGATGCTCATTTACTTTTTGAACCTTCTAATGTCGTTATTACCCGACAACGCTGCGAATTACGCAGTTCTGTCTCCCCACAGAAATAAGGAAGCACTGTTGTTTTTGTTGCTGCTGGTGTTTTTTTTTACAGTCACTGCTTTGGTCAAATGTTCAGATGCTTTAGCTACAATATCATGGGAATTAGTATTTGTGAACCTCGATCGATAACTTCCTTTGAGAATGAAGCAGCGATTAAAGGAAAATAAGGTGAAAAATCAGAAAGGTTCTGGCTTAGTTGTGAAGGAGGTCCATGGTGGGGAGGGTGACGCCATCCCTAGTGACGTGATGGATTGTCAGTCAGGAGGAAGACGTCGTTCCCGATCCCCACTGACCTGGGTCCCCTCCTGACTCAAATCGCAGAATCTTACACCACTCCACCTTTGAAGCCTCCTCCACCATTCTATTGGATTGTTCTGGCTTGGTGCCCTGTTCCCACTCTCTCTCCATCCTCCCCCCCCCACCCCACCCATGAGTAATCCGCTTTATCCACCGGGGCCACGTCACACTCCCTTCCGAAAGCATCCAGCCAACCTCCTGGGGCCGGGAGTTCTGCAGCATTCACCGCTCTTCAACTCTGAGCCCTGGTTCCGGACATTTGTCCTGCTCCTGGCCTCACTAGTCCTGTCAGAAACATAGGTGCCCCTATGAGAGCCCCTCTCCTCCTTCTGAACTTCAGTGAGTCTAACCCTGGTTCTTCATCTGACGGTCCTGCCATCTCGGGATTCTGTCTGGCGAACCTCCTGCACACTCATTCCCTTGCAATCCAGGCTATGTGGCCTTGTAAAAGATATACAGATGGCAAGAACCTTGTACTCAATGTCGCCAAAACTAAGAGCTGATTGTTGACTTCAGGAAAGGAGCAGTCCAGTAATCGTTGGGGGATCAGAGGTGGAGAGGGTGAGCACATTTAAGTTCTTGGGAGTCGCTATCTCTGAGGATCTTTCCTGGACCCAACGCGCTAATGGCATCATGAAGAAAGCACGTCAGTGTCTCTACTTCCTTGGGAGTTTGCAGAGTTTCAGTACAACGTGGAAACCCTGGCAAATTTCTACAGAGGTGCGGTAGGAAGTGCATCATGGCCTGGTGCTGGAGACACCAATACCCCTGAGCGTAAAACCCTGCTAATGGTAGTAGGCACACCCCAGGGCATCGCGGGCAAAAACCCTCCCCACCATTGGGACATCAACAGGGAACACTGCCGTTGGAGAGCAGCAACAATCATCAAGGGTCCACAACACCCAGCACACGCTCTGTTCTCGCTGCTGTTGTCAGTAAATAGGTCTCGGGGCCACAAGACTCGCACCCACCGGGTTCAGGAACAGCTGCTCCCCTTCCACCGTCAGACTCCTCAACGGCAAACTCAACCAGGGACTTGTTTAAGTTCTCTTACTTGTGCACTTTATTGATTTTATTTTAGTTGTCTCAGTGTTGCACAGTCAGTTTGTTTACATTCGTTACCTGTTGACAGTTCTTTTATTTGTTTACATGTGTATATGTGTGTACAGTTTATTTTTGCACTACCAATTAATGGTAATTCTGCCGCACTCACAGGATAAAGGAATCTCAGGGCTGTACGTGATGTACTTACTGACAATAAATCAGAAGAGGGATAAGTGGAGGTGGGGGATTCAATACCCGTCTGAGAGGTGGGGACTGGCAGTTCGTGGCACAACATCACCACCCTGTGGTCTGGTCAGGTACTGCAGGTATGAGGGCATATGGAGCATTGCCTGTCATTGCTGGAAGGACTGAATTTGGGACTGGACTCGCTGGAATTTGGAAGAATGAGAGGGGATCTTATAGAAATGTAAAAAATTATGAAAGGTGTCAATAAGATAGAGGTCAGTAGGTTGTTCCCATTGGTGGGGAGACCAGAACTAAAGGGATAAAGCCTTGAGATTCAGGGCAGTAGATTTAGGACGGAGATGAGGAGGAAATGGTTTTCCCAGAGGGGGGTGAATCTGTGGAATTTGCTGCCCGTCAAAGCCGTGGAGGTGACCTCAGTAAATATATTTAAGACAAGGTTGGATAGAATTTTACATTGGAGGGAGATGGGGACAAGGCAGGCAAGTGGGTGGAGATGAGCCGATCATCAGATTGGATGGGGGAGCAGGCCGGATGGCCGACTCCTGCTCCCTTTTCTGATGTTCTTAGAAGTTTGAGTGTTGGTTTATTTCCCACAAAATATCTCGTACGGTGAGAAAGGCTCTTCCGTCAACCCTCAGGCGGGTGAGCAAGAACAGAGTGCGTGCCGGCCGGTGCGGATCCTCAATGATCGCTGCTGTTCTCCGACGTCAGTGTTCCCGTTGGTGGAGAGGGTTATATATGTGATGTCCCAGGTTGCGTGTTCACTACCTTTTGGAGGGGCTTTACACTCACAGGGGTATTGGTGCTCCCCCCCACCAATACCAGACCCATGGTGCAGCCAGTCAGCACGCTTCCCACTGAACCTCCGTGGGAATTTGCCCTAGACCAACCCAATTCCTGAGCCAGTCCCTTATTGCATCCAATTATTGGCCTGGATTCCTCCCCCATTGTTTGAATTTCTTTTTTTTTAATTATTAATATTTTATTTAATAATTCATTGTGAATCACTCCAATAACAATATATACAAACATTCATTGTTAAAATATAAACAGGGACATTTTTCCCCCTTTCCCCCCATCCCCATAACATAAATCAAGTATAAAAGAAATTTAAATTGAAAATCAACTTAGTTCTTCAGATGTATGTTTCAAATGTGATCAAGAGGTAGGTATTTTTTTTCATTCGACATGGACTTGTCCTATGGTTAAAAGTTTTTGGTTGCAAATTAAATTATTTTTAGACCAGATATTAAAAATAAATTTACCTTTTGTTCAATGTCATTTTTATTAGGAGATATTAAACCAAGAGCTTTAAGATTAAAATTAAATATGTATCAAATTGAATTTTTGCACTTATCGTTGGCGGTTTCTAAAAAGTGTTTAGCTATTACATGAATTTAGGGATGGCAACAATGAAATGAAAGCCTTTAGAAAAGATTACATATAATTTGAGAGATAAATATTTTTTTAAATTAAAGTTTGGAGCCCTTAATATTGATGTTAAAATGTGAGGTCTCGGTCCACTCCAGTGGATGTCTCCACTCCTGTAGCCAAGAAGCCTTTAAGTTATAAAAGTCTACTATTAAATAATGATCTCCTTTTTCTTCCTTTGTAGTTGGGGCAGGGAGGAGGGAGGTTGGGGGTTTTCTTTTTATACATAAAAATGATTAATCACACTATGTATGCACTTAATTGTAGTAACTATTGATCTGTTTGTGATGTTCAAGTTTAAATAGAATATTTTTAAAAAGAATAAAAGAAAGAAAAATAAATAAACAATAAAAGAATACAAAAGGGAAAAAAAAGAGATGGAGTCTGAAATTGGTGGTTTCTAATATACTCTATGTATTGTTCCCAAATTTTTTCAAATAAAGTATGTTTGTCTTTTAGATTGTAGGTAATTTTTTTGTGAATGGAATACACTTGTTCATTTCCATGGACCGTTTTAAAGTTGCCTCTGTTTTCCAAATTATCATTATGCATTTTTTTTTTCCACTGCAAGCACAATCGTAAATCTTTTTTGAGCCCTGTCTAATTTTTAGGCCTAATTCTTTGTCTTTTTTTAACTGGAAGATTTCTGGATCTTTTGGTATCTGATTTTTTAAAATTCTATTTAATATTTGGTTTAAATCCTCCCAAAAAGTTTTGACTTCCGCACATGTCCAAATTGCTTGTTCCAATTTCTCGTTTACAACGGAAGCACTTGCCCGATATTGTTGGATTCCATTCTTTTACCTTTTGTGGAGTTGCGTATAATTGATGGAGCCAATTATATTGTATCATACGAAATCGTGTATTTATTGTATCAATCATAGTTCCACCCGTTTCGTATTTTAAAATCTTTTTCCCAACCTTGTTTAGCTTTGTATATTTTCCTTGTATTGCAATTTTCTAGACATATGTGATCATTTTTTTTACTATCGCAAAACCTGCAATTAAGTATTCATAGCAGTTTGGATTTCTGATGTATCCCACTCCTGCCTTTATCTGATCTCGCCTTGAAGAAGGTCCAGAAACGTCGGCACCGTATTTTGGTCTCCTGTAGACGCTGAGTTCCTCTGGCATTTCGGTGTGCGGGCCGTGACACCTGCGCCCTGCCGTGTTTCTCTCAGTCTGGGCTTCAGGACCGAGACTCGTAATAACATATTTAAAAAGGCCACAGACATGATAGATGTGCTTCAACTTTTGCCCGTCGTGAGGCAAACCAAGAGTCATCATCAGTGCCCCAAACAACAGGAGAGAAGCTTCAGGGCAATTCACGTCAACTTCTCTGGTTTTACCGCTCCCCCCCTCCCCGAGTGTCTCTCCTTCCCATCCCTGCCCCCCCTTTCCTAAGGCATCCCACCCCCTTCCCTCTCCATTCTGAGCAACCCACCCCCCACCCCATCACTTCCCTCTCTTCCACCCTCCCACCTCTTGCCAGTGTTATGAGCCCAGAGGACCCCAAAACCCAGCAGCAATTCACCAAGACAAATGGTTACTTAAACAAAAATTGCTTTTAATTATCTCTAAACATGAAAACAGGATAAAACTCTAACATTACTATTAACTTAACCCCCTTCTAATTCTAAGCATACTTGTGTGTAATGTGTGTGTAAGTTCAGAAAAGTTCTTTGGTTCACAGTCCAATCTCACTTCTCCTTCCTCCAGGCAATTCTTATACTGTGCACAGAATTTAACATTTATGAAGTTCACCAAGCTTTGGTGCTTGAAAGGTAAATGGTTACTGCTCAGGAAGGTTCTTGTCGGTTTTCAGAGAGAGATTTGTTGTTCCATGGACACCCACAACTGATTCCTTTTTAATCAGCCACTCCAGTGAGTTGTCGAAGAAACTTGCCCCATCAGGGTTCTCCAGATCACCACAGAGTTCCTTTTTGTTTTGCTTCTTCCAAGTGAAACATTAGCCAACTAGTCCTCTCCTCTTGCATGAACCACAAGGGCTTTTTGACCAGGCCATCTTCCAAAATGGGGCTTTCCACAACCCTGCCAGCTTGTCCTGTTCTAGTCCCAGCTGCTGTCTGCTGGCTGTAACACTGTACAAATGATATCTGTCTCACTCTCTCTCTCTCTCTCTCTGAGAGAAAGCCTGTTTGACTCTCTCTGCTTGCAAAACCACATGACCCTCTCAGAATAGCAAGTTCTTTTCCGGACGATCTGTGGTCCAAGATCTTTCACCTGTTGCCTCTTGTGAACAACAATCCATTAGTGAAGTCTCTTGGGCACTCTCCAAAGCTCTTGCAAAAGCTCTGAGGGCCCGACATGTCTGGCATGGGGCAGAGTTCCAGTATTTCAAATAAGATCTGTTTTAAAGTGTTTGTATGTGACCAACTCTAACAAACCTTTTCTCCCAAAAACATATCTATATACTCTGTCACAGTCCAGCACCCCTCCGTACCCTGTAACCCTCTATTTTACCTTCTATCCGTGTGCCTAAGAGTCTCTTAAATGCCCCCAATGTTCCAGCCTCCACCACCGCCCCCTGGTGAGGCGTAAACTAAATCTGCCCCTGTTCCCTCCCTCCCTTCACTTTGTGCAGATGTTTGTGATTTCCGCCCCAGGAAAAACAGGTGCTGGTCGTCCTTGCCTCTCAGAATCTTGCAGCCCTCTTGTCCTTCCTCACCCCAGAGAGAAATGCCCCCCTCCCTGCACCCAACTCTGCCCACCTGGCCTCCTGCGGAGGGCTACAGTCCAAACTTGGGTCAGGGGGACCGGGTAAAATAATGGTTCAGCATGGGCTAGGTGGGCCAAGGGGATTGCTTCCGCCCTGCAATTCCCCGTGGATGAGTCCGGAGAGTTGGGGGGGGGGGGGGTCTGAGGGAGTTCTGAGCTGCTGCCCACCTTGAGCCGGGCACCTCCCATCCCACTCTGCGATGCACCCAGCATATTATGCGCCATTGGGACAGGTTGGGAGAAACAGTCTCCCTCCTCCAAGAAGCAACTGAATTTTAAATTTAGGCACACAGGACTGCGAACCCCCCCCCCCCCCACAAAGGCTCTCTGTGCAGTTGTGAGAGGAGGAGACCCGGCAGTTTCACGCACAAAGGCCTTGAGGGGCAATTTTTTTAAAAAAATGCAATCACTGGAAATTGGAAACAACAGCGGGGGAACCCTCAGCCGGCCGGGCAGCCTCCGTGTGGAGAGAGATAGTTCAGGCCTGCAGCTGAACTTTGATCCCCTTGTCTGCTCTCCTGCCTCCCACTTGGCCACAGGACCCTTGCACCTCTTCCACCCCCCCCCCCCCCCCTTCCCCGCCGCGATTCAAGTTCAGGTTTAGGCTTGTCACCCCACGGAGCAAAATGTCTGAGCTCTCCAGCTGGTCTGTCATATTTAGTGCATGGGTGGACTGCCAGTCACAGAGGGAGCGATGTGGGGTGGGTGGCTGCACTGCTGCCTGTAGAGTGAGCTGTGTGGGGCTGTGGGGTGGCACTGCTGCCTGTAGAGTGAGCGGTACGGGGAGTACGTGGATGCATTGCTGCCTGTAGGGGCAGCTTTGTGAGGGGTGGCTGCCTGTAGAGGGAGCCATACGGGGCTGCGGTGCTACACTGCTGCCTGTAGAGTGAGCAGTGCGGGGAGTACGTGGATGTACTGGTGCCTGTAGGGGGAGCTTTATGGGGGGGGGGGTGTTGCGTGGCAGCACTGCTACCTGTAGAGTGAGTTGTGCGGGGTGGGTGGCGACACTGCTGCCTGTACGGGGAAATGCTGTGTGTGTGCATGTCGCCATGGAGGTGTCTGTGTCGTTCTGTCTATGTATTGAGTTCCAACTCACGGAATCAATCTGCACGCTTACAGTTCCATACGTGCTTGTGGGGTGGCGCCAGGGTTCAGGCAAACAGGGAACCCTGCCCCAGCCTGCAGGGTTCGAATCCTGCGCTGTTTGTAAGGAGCTTGTATGTTCTTCCCCGTGTCTGCGTCAGTTTCCCCTCGGGCTCCCACAGTTTGAAACATACCGAGGGTTTGTAGGTCAAATAGGTGTGAACGTGGACCGGAAGGGCCTGTAACCGTGCTGTATGTACATTTACGTTAAAATGGGAGTGGAATTACTCTGACGGCAAGCACAGATAGACTGGGCTAAATGGCCTCCCTTTGTGTTTAATCCAAAGTCTGTTCTGTCCATCAAATCTCCCACAGGGCTGGGCAAGGGGGTTCGTCAGTCCACGGTGTGGATGTGGGCACCCCTGGCAAATTGTTCTTGCCAGCCCACAGGACGGTCTATTAACCTGTTGTTTCCCTTTCAGCCATCAAAGTATCCGCTAGAAGCACAGCAGCAGTCAAACCAAGGTAAGGGTCTGCTTCCCATCCTTCACACCTGACACAGAGTGAAGCTCCCTCCACCCCGACCCGTCACACACCCCCGGGGTCAGGCACAGAGTGAAGCTCCCTCCACACCGTCCCATCACACATTCCCTCTGTCAAACACAGAGTGTAGCTCCCTCCGCACCGTCCCATCACACATTCCCGGGGTCAGACACAGAGTGAAGCTCCCTCCGCACCGTCCCATCACACACTCCCAGGGTCAGACACAGAATGAAGCTCTCTCTGCACTGTCCCATCACACACTCCCGGGGTCAGACACAGAGTGAAGCTCCCTCCGCACCGTCCCATTACACACTCCCCCAGGGTGAGTGTCTGTCTCTGTGTTTGTGTGTGTGTGTGTGTGTCTCTCTCTCTCTTTCTTGTGTCCTCTTTCTCACTTCATTGCGCCCCCTCCCCTACCCCTCGCACATGATCTCTCTGTCTCTCCCCCTTCCTCTCTCACCCACACCGCGTGGAGATGACATCAACGCGGAGTACCCCCCACATCCTTGCCGTGTGCCCATACAGCCGTGACATGGATGGACGTGTACTGGCGGTCAGTGTGCCAGACCCGGGAGACCCTGGTGGCCATCAGCGGCGAGTACCCTGACGAGGTGGAGTACATCTTTGTGCCATCCTGCGTCCTCCTCACCCGATGCTCCGGATGTTGCAACGACGAGCAGCTTCAGTGCGTCCCCACGGACACCGACACAGTCCTCATGGAGGTAAACCACTCTCTCCCTCCCCGGGACCGGGACACCCTCCACTGCCAAACTGCACACTCTCCGTCCCCCATCCTCGGTGTCTGCCCTCTACCTCATGGGCTCCCGGGGACCACAGCGGGAGGGGCTGGGTGTGGCCCAAGAGAGAGAGCATCTGACAGGTGGCACTTCTGCAGAGGCAGTGCCACACTGCTCAGATTGGGGTGTGGGATGTGTGTGTGTCTGGCAGGGTGTGTGTGGGAGGTCTGTGTGTATGGGTGTGTGAACATGTATGTGCTGAGGGGTATGAGGTGGGGGACTCCTGTCCACTCCCATGGGATTTCTAGGGATGTGTCCGCCCGCATGTTGAAACTCTCCCACGTTCTCCTGGTTGCAGATTTTAAAAGTGAAACACCGAGCGAGCCACTTGGTCGAAATGTCGTTTGTTCAGCACAGACGCTGTGAATGTAGGTAAGGGCCAGAGGTCAAAGAACAACCTGGGGACCGTTTCCTTAGTGGGCCACTGGGGGGGTGGGAGGCAAGCTTCCGGGGAGGGGAGAGGGGTCTCCCAGATGCAGGGGGGCAGGGGTCTCCCAGATTCAGGGGGCAGTGGTCTCCCTATCACAGAGGTGGAGTGGTCTCCTTAATGTGGGGGTGGGGTTCAGAGTTCCCTCTAATGCATGGAACGGGAGGGTGGGTGGTCTCCCGAAAGCAGATGCTGGGCACCATCTGGAACCAGGTGCTTCGGAGAATGGACATTCCTGGGGAATAATATTTGCATCACGCTGTCCCTTTACCCACCAGGTCCCCGTCAGCCCTTGTACCCTGAATATGTGTATATGTGTATTTGGGTCTGTCTGTCTGTCTGTCTCTCTCTTGTGTGTGTGTGTGTGTGTGTGTGTGAATGTGCATGTCTCCCTCTGTGTGTCCGTATCTCTCTGTGTCGGTGTGTGCGCATGTGTGTGCATCTCTCTCTCTCTCTGTCGGTGTCTGCGTGTGTATGCATGTCTCTCTGTCTGTCCGTGTCTGTGTGTGCGTCTCTCTCTCTCTTTCTCTGTCTGCATGTGTATGTGTGTCTGTGCGTGCGTGTGGCGTTGGGACACTCTCTGTGACCAAGCCCCCTGGTGCTCTCATCTCCCCGCACCCACCACGACACACCACTCGGTGTGTGGTCGAGGGCTGGAATCCAGGAGGGGGAAATGTCAGGGGGAACAAAAATGAGCCAGTGGTTGGTGGTGAGCATGGACTGGATGGGCCGAAGGGACTGTTATTTCTGTGCTGGATCTCTCAATTAGTACAAAAACAGGAAGGAGTGTGAGAGAGAATGAGGATGTCCTCATCACATGGGTGGTGTGTCAGGGTATGGGGTGAGCTCCAGACCCAGACTCAACCTCTCACTTTCCTCTGTTCCAGACCAAAGAAAGATGTAAAACGTCTTCCAGTGAGGTAAGCTTTGGCTTTCTGTTGTCACATTATAGACTATGTGAGGAACAGAGGGATTATCACCTCCTCAGGTCCCAGAACTTTCAATCCAAGTGGCCCTGCTGTCATGCAGGAATCTCAGCTATAAATGTCACAGCAGTATCCCACAGGCAGATGGGTATATGAGAGGATCTTCTGGGTGAAGCTCCCTCCTCACCATCCCATCACACACTCCCAGGGTCAGTCACGGAGTGAAGCTCCCTCTGCACTGTCCCATCACATACTCCCGTGGTCAGACACAGAGTGAAGCGCCCTCCACACCATCCCGTCACACACTCTCATATTGTCAAAGGCCTCGCTAAAGTCCATATGGACAACATCCACTGCCTTTCTTTCAACTTTACTGGTAACCACCTCAAAAAAAGTTTATAAGATTGGTTAGACATGATCTACCACGCACCAAACGATGCTGACTCTCCCTAATCAATCCCTGTCTATAGAATTACTTGTCTCTTCGTCTCCCTTCCAACAACTTACTGACCACTGATGTCAAACTCATTGCCCTATAATTACCCGGATTATTCTTAGAGCCTTTCTTGAACCTTAGAGCCCATTTCACACTTGCATCCCAGTAAGTTGGCCGTTCAGTGTCCCGGAATAGGAATGGGGGTTCAACCTTTCGCACTGGACCACCCCTAACCGGGACACTGAATGCTTTCACCCTTGCAAGAGTCTATTCCCGGTGTTTGGTCTGTTCTACCTTTAATCAGAAGGGTCTGTCCGTTTCACGCTTGCCTGATCACAACGCAAACGTCAGGGATCGTACTGGGGGGCTGAGGATTACGCCATCCGACGCCAGCTCAAGGCGGACTTCGCTTGCACGCTTGCCACTTTAAAGGCCAATTGGTGTTCGATTCCCAGGACCATTGGCATGTGTGAAAGG
Source organism: Narcine bancroftii (assembly GCF_036971445.1). Classification (NCBI taxonomy): domain Eukaryota; kingdom Metazoa; phylum Chordata; class Chondrichthyes; order Torpediniformes; family Narcinidae; genus Narcine; species Narcine bancroftii. The sequence continues at coordinate 66,994,591 of NC_091476.1, forward strand.
GGCTTGGTTTTTCTTCCAATACTTTCTGGTCTCTCACCCCTGGCCGTTTGAAATAACTCTGCTCGTACCCTCGGTTGGAAGGAATATCTTGTCAAAACAGGCCCTGGGGAATTATCCACCCTTAATTGCCCTAAGATTCAATTTAATGTCCTGTAACGAATATCACAGGGAATTTGTTTTCGCTGGCCGTAGGGCAGATTCGTCATTGGCAGAAAGTGCCCAAAGTGCCTCTTGCAGTCAGAGGAAGAGAAGCAAAGCAGATCTCTCCTCTCCCGCCGCAGAGACACTGAATGTCCCTGGATTCACCTGCAGCCCAAACTGTTGGCAGGCTGAGCTCCAGACCCAAACAGCGAGCACCTGCTCCTCTGCCAAGGCACTGCTGATCTGGCCGGCTCTGCGTCCTTCTCCCGAGTAAAGACCCCATTCGAGGTTTCCCCCATCTCTTTTGGCGGAGTTGACCGTTCTGATCTTTCAGAGGACCTTTGATCCTTGCCTGCTTGAACCACCGTCCTGCTTTCCTTTCTGAGCGATTTTTATTTTATCTAGAAGCCAAATCCGGCCATTGAAACCCATGCCACCCAGTTGAACTACAACCCCTTGACTAATTCCCTGAAGAAGGGCGCAGGCCCGAAACATCGGCAATATAATCGCTACCTCCTTACAGGCACTGGTGGATCGATTTTAAATTTAGACATCAGCATGGTAATGGGTTCTCCTGGTCTTCGCACCCCCCTCTGTTGCTCCTTTCCCACCCCCCCACTTCACGTTTGATTGCCATCAGATACGGGGCAGGCCCCACTTAACGCAGAAACGAGATGTGAAGCAGGTATGGGCAGCGAGAAATGAATGAGATGCTTCTGCGGCAGTAGGAGGCGTGGTGGTCAGCGCAACGCCTTTACGACGCCGGCAATCGGGTCCAGGGTTCGAATCCTGCGCTGTCCGTAAGGAGTTTCTCCCGCGTGCCCGTGCGGGCTTTCTCCAGGGTCTCCAGTTCCCCCCTCCCCACCATTCGAGACGGGCCACGGGTTGGTTAATGGGGTGTAAATTTGGGTGGTGCAGACTTGTGGGTCAAAAGGGCCTGTTACCACACTGTGGGTCTTCAAAAATAAAAAGTACTCGTGACTTCCCATCCCACCCTGAGTGCCCATCCAAATTTTTCTTAAATATTAAAATTGAGCCCACGTTCACTACCGCCGCTCATTCCAGATTCTCTGTGTGAAGAAGCTCCCCCTAAATTCTTCCCCTTTCACCCTTAACCCATGTCCTCTCAGTGGGGAAACACCTACCTACATTTACTTTGTCCATCCCCCTCATAATTTCAAATCTCCCATCATCCTTCCGCACTCCAGGCAATAAAGTCCGTACTTGTTTAACTTTCCCCTGAAACTCAGTCGAGGCAACATCCTAGTAAATCTTCTCCGCCCTCTTTCAATCATATTGAGATCTTTCCTGTAGTTCGGTGACCAAAACTCCACACAATGCTCCGAATATGGCCTCACCAACGTCTTATACAACCTCACAACATCCCAACTTCTGTACTCAGTACTTTGATTGATGAAGGCCAAAAGCTCTCTTTACGCCCCCGTCCACCTGTAATGTCACTTTCAGGGAATTGTGCATCTGTGTTCCGAGGTCCCTCTTTTCCACTGCACTCCTCACAGAGAGGTCGAGCAGGCTGGGGCTTTATTCCTTGGAGCGCAGGAGGATGAGGGTGATCTTTGGTGGCATGGTTGGCGTTGCTGAGGCGCTCACGCAGTACCAGCGGCCTGGGTTTGGACCTGGCACCATGAGAAGTGCATGCCTTTGGGGGGTGGGGGTGGTCTCCCCTGTGTACCCAAATCTCCTCCCATGGCACGGATTTCACGTGCTGGAAGGGCCCTCGGCCGCACCGTATTGTTAACGTTGAGCGAGAAAGAACATTAAACCACAGGGTGGGACGCAGGACTGTGAGGAATGGATCTCTTGTCCGGAGTCAGGGAATTGGTAATTCAAGGACCAAGATTAAGGATGAGGGCAGGAGAGATTTAATAGGGGCCTGAGGGTGGTGGGTGTGTGGAACGGCTGCCAGGGAAAGTGGTTGAAGTGGGTGCTACTGCAATGTTGAAGGTGGGATGGGTTGGCAACATTGTGGGGGGAGGGCACCTTCAGATTCTGAAGTTGGGAGAGAGTGGCCAGGTAGTGGCGTGGAATTTGCTGCCTCATCGCCTCATCCCGGCCACCCAGAAGTGGGTTGATGGATTATGAATGGGGGCACCCTTTGCCTCTCCCAGGCTCTGCCATGCGACACAGCACAGGCACTAGGCCATTCCTTCCTATCCCACTGTGGGTCCTTGGGCAGAGATGGCTGCTCTCTGATGTCCTATCTCTCTTCTATCTCCACCCTCTCTCTCTTCCCTTTTCTCCTTCCACCTCTCCACTTCCTCCACCCCCTCCTCTCCCCACCTCTCCCTCACCTCCTCCTCCCCTCTCCCCCCCCTCCTTCCCCCTCCCCCAACTGTGTTTTATCTCCCCACAGAGCCCCCCCGGTGGGATCCTGCCTGCTGCCAGGTCAGCGGGAGAGGCAGGGCTGCGGAGAGTTGGCCCCGTTCCCCTCCATCCTGCTCCATTCGTGGCCAGCGAACGGCGGGGCGGTGTACACAGGGTGAGCCAAGTACTACCCTGCCCACTCACTGCCCCTCCCCTCCTGCAACCCCTCCTCCTGCCCCTCCTCTCCTCCCTTCCTGCCCCACTACCTCCTCTCCTCCCCTCCTCCCATCACTCCATTCCCTCCTCCACTACTGTCACCATCCCCTCCACTGTCTTCCCTTCTCATCCCCTTTCTCTCATTCTCGCCTCCCAATGAACCCCTTCCTCCCTTTGTCTTTCTCTCTGACCCAGGGCCGTGAAGAGGAGCAGGGACCCTGGCTGATTACCACCCCCCCCTCTCTAACCCCCGGGGTCACTGTGCAGTGACGGGGAGTAGGGACCTGACTGATCACCCCCCCCCTCTCTAAATTGGGGTCCACCTTTTGTCTTGCACACAACTACGTGTTTCCCTCACATCAAGTTCTTGGTGGCTGGTGAGGCACCATTCTGAGTGTAGGCTCTGCCTTAAGGCCTAGCAAGATCCCCCATGAACCTGATCAGACCATGATGTGGGTATGGGGAGGGGGAAGAGGGAGGTGGTAGAAGATCTGCACTGAATCCCTTGCATACCACCAGGAAGGCAGGTAGAATTGCAGGATTGGCTCAGAAGACGCCCATGACAGCACCAGAGTGGATCCTGGTCTCAATTCCGGTCCCGGCCCTTCCGATCTTTGGGTTGCGTGTCCGAATCAACACCTTCTCTGCGTCCCTCTCCCTTTCATGGGGCCCGAGGCAAGAGGCGGGGGGGAGGGGGGTGTCCGGCCAGGGGAACGGAGGGACGGATAGGCTGCTGGAACGCTCCAGGTACAGCGGCTGTTGGCCGGAGACGCGAATGAATGGTTCACACTCCCCCGCATTGTGCCGGGCATTGGGGGCAGGATATTCCCAGCCCATGCCATGCCCTTCCCGATCCCTGTCCAAGCCAAATGCTGCAGTTCTCCTATTTTTCTTGCAGAGTAGAACATTCCCGACGAGTGACAGGCCGAGGGCATTGGAAGAAACCCCGGAAAATGGCATCGGCTCGCTCATATGTGTGAGTGTGTGATGGCTGCTTGTACTCTTCTTCCCCCCCCCCTTTCTCCTTCACTTCCTCATTTTACCCTTCTCCCCACACTACCCTCCTCTTCCCCCCATCCACCACCTTGCTACCCCCTTCCTCTTTCTCCCTCCCCACCACCCACCCACCCTCTGCTCCTCCTTCTCCACCTTCTCTCCCTCCTTGCTGCTCCTTTCCCATTCACCTCCTCTCCCCTCCCTCCTCTCCCCTCCCTCCTCTCCCCTCCCTCCTCATCTCTCTCCCCTCCTTCCTTGCTGCTCCTTTCACATCCACCTCCTCTCCCCTCCCTCCTCATCTCTCTCCCCTCCTTCCTTGCTGCTCCTTTCCCATCCACCTCCTCTCAGCTCTCCCTCCGCTCACACCTCCTTTCACACTGCTCTTCTCCCACCCCCTCCCATCCTATCATCTTGCCCTTCCCCACACACCCCCCCTGCCTCTCTCCCCTCCACCTGTACTCTCACCTTTCCACTCCTCTGTCTTTGTCCTCCACTCCTCCTTTCACCCCTCTTCCCCTCCCCTCTCTCCTCCTTCTCCTTAGTTATCCACCATCTCCCATCCTTCCCTTCCCCTCCTCCTCCTCTCTCCCACCCCTCCCCTCCCCCTCCTCTCTTCCCCCCCATCCAATCCAACCCACTTCCCTCCCTCCCTCACCATCCCCCCCCCCCCTCACCATCTCCCACCCACCCCCATCCTCTGAGTGTGGTCCTCTTGTTCCTGGGCTCTGGTGAACGGTGTTGGAATTGCTACTTGGCTGCCCGCCCCTGCTTCTCCCTGGTGTGAGGGAGCCTCCCTCTCTGTGTGGGTTGTGAGGGAGCCTCCCCAAGCATGGGGAGGGGTTGAGCTTACTGGGGCTGCTCTTGCCATGATCTCCCCCTCCCCATCCCTCCTATCTCCCCCCTCCCCCTCCTCTTCCCCACTCCCTGGGAACCCCTGCAGACCCTGCTAACCTCTCCCTTGCCCCAGGACCCCTGCAGACCCTGCTCACCCCTCCCCTTCCCTCTCCCCAGGACCACCTGCAGACCCTGCTCACCTCTCCTCCCCAGGACCCCCTGCAGACCCTGCCCACTTCTCCCTCTCCCCAGGACCCCCTGCAGACCCTGCTCACCTCTCCCTCTCCCCAGGACTCCCTTCAGACCCTGCTCACTTCTCCTCCCCAGGACTCCCTGCAGACCATGCTCACTTCTCCTTCTCCCCAGGACCCCCTGCAGACCCTGCTCTCCAAAGAGACGACACCACTTTGAGCAGAACCCATTGACCTGCGAGTGCAAGTGTCGCCTCTCTCACCGCAAGTGCCGCGACCGGGGGCAGGAGCTGAACGAGCACATCTGCAGGTGGGTCCTGGATGGAGTTAACCTGCTCCGCGGGCACCAAGGTGTTAACAGGAGTGAGGGTTAATCAGGAAGTAAGGGGTTAACCGGGCAGGAAGATTTGGACGTGGGCAGGAGGGGGTTAAAAGAAAGGGTTTTGAGAAGGGGGTTAATAGATGGAAGGGCATTCATGGGGCAGGAAATGGGTGAATGGGACAGGTGAGGTTAATGGGACAGGAGGGGCTAACATGGTTAAAAGATCAGGAGGGGTAACAGGATAGGAGGCATTAATGTGGCAGGGGGCTTAACGAGGCAGAAGGGAGGTTAAGGGGCAGGAGGGGGCTTAATGGGGGCAGGAGGGGTGTTAACAGGGCTGGGGGGGGTGGGTTGCTAAAGGATAGGTGCTTCTACCCCCATCCCTGTACCCAGGGACCAAATGCCCACAGGATCGTCCTGTCCTTCCCTATTCAGGTGCGAGAAGCAGAGGCGGTGATGGCAGCAGAGGAGGGTGTTGGACTCGTTGACTGAGACTCACAGAGGACAGGAGGGGATAATACGGGACCCCTGCCCCTCTGCACGGCAGACCCTCAGCTCCTGCTCAACAAGCAACATGAGCATCTGACTCCCTCCCCACCCCCTTCTTGCCCTCCCAACCTTGCTTCCCCTCCCTCTCTCCAACTTCCTCCCTCTCCCTCTTCCCTCCCTTCACCCCCTCTCCTCTCTCTCCCTCCCCCTCCTCCCTGCCCACCCCCTCCCCCATCTCTCCCCCCCCTCCCCCACCCTATTAACAAAACCAGGGACAACACCCAAGGAGCAGACCTTACTGCCGGTCACTCCCCTCCTAGTCGGCGTCCGGCAGTGGAAACGAGCTGGGCTGCGGGGATCCCCGGCGCAGTCGGATCCCGTCGGAAAGTGGGAACCGCGGGAAGCGTCTGGTGAACCTCCCACCCCCACCGGAAATGGGGACGGAGCCGGGGGGTGGAGGGTGCGAATCTCAGTGACTACACCAGCGAGTGAGTGGACCCAACCTCAACCTCTCTGAGACAACTAATGACACATGGACCTTTACTCCAAGGAGCGCTCCCACTACAACCTCTAACTCCTGCTGAAGGATATTAAACTGTATTAACCAGTTGGGACAGGTTTGGGCTCTCTTGTACGCAATATTAACCATCACCAGACCGTATCTTGCCAAGTTAAGCTGTTTGCAATATTGTTAGCATAGACAGTTGGATATAGTGTTCACTGTAAATTGCTGAAGTTTGGCCGTCTTATTTAAGCATTGTTTTATTTTTCTTCATTCAGCTTCTTAATTTAATATTTACTAAAGTGACTGCCCTTTTCCTGAATTTGTTGCCTCGATCTCCATCTGCTCCTCCTAAGAGGCTGAGGGTCCGTCCCGCTCCCCCCTCACTTCTCCAGGTTTCATGCCAAGGAGGGACAGAGGGGTCGGCGGGTGGGCAAGGGGCTCTTTATCGGGGTGGGGGAGATATATATATATATTTTTTTTAAAGCTAGACCTGCGTCATGCCCTTCGACCCACGAGGCCCATTAACCTGCAACCACTGCTCCCTCCAAGCCGGAGCTCACTGAGGCGGTGGGGAGGGGGGTATCTCCGGCTCCTCAAGGGGGGACCTCTCGTTGGGGGGGGGGGAGGGAACCTCTCTGGCCCCTCAAAATGGCACCCCTGCCCTCCAGGCTGTGCGCGCACGTAGTAACCGGTGCACAGAGTAGCTCAAAATGCAGGACAAAGTCTTGACTAAATGCGTCCCTCTGTTGAATGCAATCCCGCGGGCATTAGATTAAGACACGCGGCAACGCGATAGTTTGGGTCCAAGTGTCAGTCGCATCGTGACCAAATCGGGGTTTCAATAAATCATCGTCGGTGCAGTTGAACTTGATGCGGAAGTTAATTTTTAGTAAATCGACCGACCGCACCCCCGAGGTCCCCGCTCCTGGCCCCACCAGCCCCGAGGTCCCCGCTCCCGGCCCAACGCTGGAGTCCATCGTGCTCTGGATCTGGATTAGTGTTATAGGGACGCGTCAAATCGAGGTTCACTGAATTAGCTGTGAGAGATGGGCCAAAATGATCTTCAAACAATTCCAAGTTGACATTTGCACAAACGTTCAGGGCGCACAGAATTCATTGTCACATGGCAATACACAACATCGGATTTTTACACACACTGACATCGAAAAATCAACCCCTTCATGTCATGATTCCTTTTATTGTCATGTAATAAAAAAAGGAATGTAATATTAATGTAATTTCCTTTAGTCGACCGTGAGGCAGACAAGGATTCGCCGTCGGCAGAAGTTGCCCTGCGCCCCCGCACACCCAGAGAAATCAAAGAGAGTCCTTTCAGAATCACAGCCTTCGTGTCTACACCATGAGCAACCCCAGCTACGGATCTGGCTCTCCCACGCAGTCACGACTCGCTGCCCCCTCCCACCTTGGTTTGGAGGACAAGAGGGAACCGGAGCGGCCGGGGTGAATCCCTGCGCAGACACGGAGAGAGCACCCAAACTCCATGCTGCCAGTGGCCGGATTGGAACCGCGGTGGAGGGGGTGACGTGATATGCAGGAGGTGGAGAGGCAGGTAGATTAAGAGGTTACCAAAACTTTGAGAACTCAGGGCTGGGTGGAATATGATGCGTTGTTCCTCAAGATTAGGCCTGCCACCCCCCCCCCCCCCCCCCCCGACAGTGGATGGAGCAACAGGAATAGTTCTGTGGTCAGTGAGAGGGTCCGTGTGTGTGGGGCCCATCCCCCATTGAGGGTCAGGGCGTGTGGGACCCGTCCCCTCCCCCCCCCCGAGAAGTTCAGTGTGTGGGACCCGTCCCTCAGTGAAGGTCAGTGTGTGCGGGACTTCCTGGCTAGGAAGGGGTCATTCTGTTTCACTCCGTGTCTGACCCCGGGAGTGTTGTGATGGGTCGGTGCGGAGGGAGCTTCACTCAGTGTCCGACCCCGGGAGTGTGTGATGGGACGTTGTGGAGTTATCCAGAGTCACACAGGTTAGACGTGGAGTGAGGCTACCTCCGCACCATCCCGTCACACACTCCCGGGGTCAGACACAGAGCGAAGCTCCTTCCGTATCATCCCATCACACACTCCCGGGGGTCAGACCCAGAGTTAAGCTCCCTCCGCACCGTCCCGTCACAGTCCTGGTGTCAGACACAGAGGGAAGTTCCTTCCGCACCGTCCCATCAGACACTTCTGTGGTCAGACGTACTGACATTGGAGAGGCTTCAGAGAAGATTTACCAGAACGATACCAGGAAGGAACGGATTAGCAAATTAGCTCTAGTACTGCACCGGTTGGAGTATAGAAGGATGAGGGGGGCATCCCCTCCCCTCCCCTCGGAGACACAGGGACAATGTACAAACTCTTTGCAGACAGCGCGGGATTCAACCCTGGTCCGGTCCCGATTGCTGTAAAGGCGTTGCGCCAAACCGTGCTGCTGGATTGCTCCTCTTCGACTTCACGGACCCAAACCGCGGGGGCCGATGAGGCTTGTTCCTGCAGAGTTCAGCCACAAAGTCTTTGCAGGCACGTGGCAACTTGCAGGTTCTGCTTACGGCCACCAGGAGGCGCCGCTGGCCACGATTCGCACACAGACAGGTTTCCCCCCCCAAAAGAAAACCCCTCTCAATATTCTGGGAAAACTTCTTGCTTGATTTAAATTAACTTTATTCGGAACTTGGACTAAATCTGCTGTGTTCTCTTCTTCAGGACAGTGCCTCCAAAATGAATCACCTTAAATGTCAACGTGCAAGATGCTATTTGAACCTTTCAAAAAGTCACCCCCAAAACCGGGGTGGAGGGGTCATCTGATACGCCGTCTAAAATTGGAACTTTAATATCCAGTGGTTCTCAACCTATTTCTTTCCACTTGCCTCCCATGGGGCTCTGTGATCACCTTGTTTAAGGTGGGATGTGAATTGGAAGGGAGGGTTGAGAAAAATGGTCATTGGCCCATTTCCTTTGGGAGCTCTGAAACTGTGCACATAACGAGTCAATGAGAGACGATTAAAACTTTTTCTTTCCACTTTCATCCCACCTTAAGCAACCCGTTTACTAATCACAGAGCCTCGATGGCAGAGGGATTACTTAAAGTGGGATGCGAGTGGAAAGAAAAAGGTTGAGAACCACTGGGTTTAGAGCAGCAGGTTCTCAGCCTTCCCACTCGCGTCCCACCTTAAGTAACTCCTGACTAACCACAGAGCACTTATGGCAAATAGGGGGTTGCTTAAGATAGAATGCGAGTTGAGGAGGGCAGTTTGAAACCCACTGCTTTTGAGGAAAGAGCTTTAAAGGTGCTGGTGAGGCCTTATCTGGAGAGCTGCATGCAGTTCCGGTCTGACTTGAGGAAGGACGTTCTGGCTTTTGAGGTGGTGCAGAGGAGTTCAGGGATGGGGGGGGGGGGGGGGTTGGTCTATGAGTCATCTGGGACCGTACTCACTAGAATTTAGAAGGAGAAGGATCTTATATAAAATTATGAAAGGCATAGATAAGATAGAGGTGTTCCCATTGATGGGGGAGACCAGAACTAGGGAACATCGGCTCAAGATTCAGATTTAGGAGGTAAAGGTCCAATTATTGTCCCATGATACTACATTTAGAATGTAACGTACATGAAACGCTTTAACTTTTGTCCACCGTAAGGTGGACAGAGGGTTGCCACTTTGCCTAGCCCCCCTCGCTGGAGCCCACAGCCCCTGATGCTCCCCGGGCGATCTCCCCTCCGAGTATTGAACCCACCCCAGAATGCCAGGTGCCACAGGGAACTGCCTTTCCCAGGGGGTTGTGAGTGAATCTGTGGAATTCGCTGCCCATCAGTGACCTCAGTCGAAGGGATATGGGGAAAAGGCAGGAGATTAGCCTTTCATCAGATCAGCCATGATCTTATTGAATGGCCGGACGGGCTCCTGCTCCTAATTCTTACATTCTAAATGGATCTCTGAGGAGGTGGAATCTCAATGGGTTTTAGACAATAAAATAGACAAGGTGCAGGAGGATACAGTTTGAGTGGATTGAAAGCCCCTTTTCTATGCTGTACATCAAACAATGTACATATCTGTCAATTACTTCCACATAGAGTGGAGGGTGGGTCGGTGGCGGCAGCGGTGGGGTTGCCAGATGAAAAATAAATAAATAGATTGATTGATTGATTTTAAGAAAAACTA
>NC_091476.1:67004966-67145953 GCF_036971445.1 Narcine bancroftii
TAAGGGGCTGGGGTGTCAGCCCTTTACCACCCTGTCACCTTCAGGGCTGGGGTGTCAGCCCTTTACCCCTGTCACCTTAGGGGGCTGGGGTGTCAGCCCTTTACCCCCTGTCACCTTAGGGGCTGGGGTGTCAGCCTTTACCCCCTGTCACCTTAGGGGCTGGGGTGTCAGCCCTTTACCCCCTGTCACCTTAGGGGGCTGGGGTGTCAGCCCTTTACCCCCTGTCAGCTTAGGGGGCTGGGGTGTCAGCCCTTTACCCCCTGTCCCCTTAGGGGGCTGGGGTGTCAGCCCTTTACCCCCTGTCAGCCTTAGGGGGCTGGGGTGTCAGCCCTTTACCCCCTGTCACCTTAGGGGGCTGGGGTGTCAGCCTTTACCCCCTGTCACCTTAGGGGGCTGGGTGTCAGCCCTTTACCCCCTGTCACCTTAGGGGGCTGGGTGTCAGCCCTTTACCCCCTGTCACCTTAGGGGGCTGGGGTGTCAGCCCTTTACCCCCTGTCACCTTAGGGGGCTGGGGTGTCAGCCCTTTACCCCCTGTCACCTTAGGGGGCTGGGGTGTCAGCCCTTTACCCCCTGTCACCTTAGGGGGCTGGGGTGTCAGCCCTTTACCCCCTGTCACCTTAGGGGGCTGGGGTGTCAGCCCTTTACCCCCTGTCACCTTAGGGGGCTGGGGTGTCAGCCTTTACCCCCTGTGCACTAGGGGGCTGGGGTGTCAGCCCTTTACCCCCTGTCACCTTAGGGGGCTGGGGTGTCAGCCCTTTACCCCCTGTCACCTTAGGGGGCTGGGTGTCAGCCCTTTACCCCCTGTCACCTTAGGGGGCTGGGGTGTCAGCCCTTTACCCCCTGTCACCTTAGGGGGCTGGGGTGTCAGCCCTTTACCCCTGTCACCTTAGGGGGCTGGGGTGTCAGCCTTTACCCCCTGTCACCTTAGGGGGCTGGGGTGTCAGCCCTTTACCCCCTGTCACCTTAGGGGGCTGGGTGTCAGCCCTTTACCCCCTGTCACCTTAGGGGCTGGGGTGTCAGCCCCTTTACCCCCTGTCACCTTAGGGGGCTGGGGTGTCAGCCCTTTACCCCCTGTCACCTTAGGGGGCTGGGGTGTCAGCCCTTTACCCCCTGTCACCTTAGGGGGCTGGGGTGTCAGCCCTTTACCCCCTGTCACCTTAGGGGGCTGGGGTGTCAGCCCTTTACCCCCTGTCACCTTAGGGGGCTGGGTGTCAGCCCTTTACCCCCCTGTCACCTTAGGGGGCTGGGGTGTCAGCCCTTTACCCCCTGTCACCTTAGGGGGCTGGGGTGTCAGCCCTTTACCCCCTGTCACCTTAGGGGGCTGGGGTGTCAGCCCTTTACCCCCTGTCACCTTAGGGGCTGGGGTGTCAGCCCTTTACCCCTGTCACCTTAGGGGGCTGGGGTGTCAGGCCCTTTACCCCCTGTCACTTAGGGGGCTGGGGTGTCAGCCCTTTACCCCCTGTCACCTTAGGGGCTGGGGTGTCAGCCCTTTACCCCTGTCACCTTAGGGGGCTGGGGTGTCAGCCCTTTACCCCTGTCACCTTAGGGGGCTGGGGTGTCAGCCCTTTACCCCTGTCACCTTAGGGGGCTGGGGTGTCAGCCCTTTACCCCCTGTCACCTTAGGGGGCTGGGGTGTCAGCCCTTTACCACCTGTCACCTTAGGGGGCTGGGGTGTCAGCCCTTTACCCCTGTCACCTTAGGGGGCTGGGGTGTCAGCCCTTTACCCCTGTCACCTTAGGGGGCTGGGGTGTCAGCCCTTTACCCCCTGTCACCTTAGGGGGCTGGGGTGTCAGCCTTTACCCCCTGTCACCTTAGGGGGCTGGGGTGTCAGCCCTTTACCCCCTGTCACCTTAGGGGGCTGGGTGTCAGCCCTTTACCCCTGTCACCTTAGGGGGCTGGGGTGTCAGCCCTTTAACCCCCTGTCACCTTTAGGGGGCTGGGTGTCAGCCCTTTACCCCCTGTCACCTTAGGGGGCTGGGGTGTCAGCCCTTTACCCCCTGTCACCTTAGGGGGCTGGGGTGTCAGCCCTCCTTACCCCCTGTCACCTTAGGGGGCTGGGGTGTCAGCCCTTTACCCCCTGTCACCTTAGGGGGCTGGGGTGTCAGCCCTTTACCCCCTGTCACCTTAGGGGGCTGGGGTGTCAGCCTTTACCCCTGTCACCTTAGGGGCTGGGGTGTCAGCCCTTTACCCCCCCCGCCACCCTAGGGCTGGGGTGGCAGCCTTTTACCCGCCGCCACCTTAGGGGGCTGGGGTGTCGGCCCTTTATCACCTGCCACCTTAGGGTGTTGGGGTATCAGACCTTCATCATCATCATTTTCTCCCTCCCCCACCACCAACTTAATGTACTGTAGTGTCACCCTGCCCCCGATCTTAAGGTGCTGGAGAATTTGCCCTTCATTCCCCTCCCCCCAGTTTAATGTATTGGTGTATCAGCCCTTCGTCCCCCCCGCCCCAAGGTGCTGGGGTGCCAGCCCCCCCCGCCCCAAGGTGCTGGGGTGCCAGCCCCCCCTGCCCCAAGGTGCTGGGGTGCCAGTCCCCCGGCCCAAGGTGCTGGGGTGCCAGTCCCCCCGGCCCAAGGTGCTGGGGTGCCAGCCCCCCCGCCCCAAGGTGCTGGGGTGCCAGCCCCCCGCCCCAAGGTGCTGGGGTGCCAGCCCCCCCGCCCCAAGGTGCTGGGGTGCCAGCCCCCCCGCCCCAAGGTGCTGGGGTGCCAGCCCCCCCGCCCCAAGGTGCTGGGTGCCAGCCCCCCCGCCCAAGGTGCTGGGGTGCCGGCCCCCCCCCCCCCGCCCCAAGGTTCTGGGGTGCCGGCCCCCCCCCCCCCCCCCGCCCCAAGGTTCTGGGGTGCGGGCCCCCCCCCCCCGCCCCAAGGTGCTGGGGCGCCGGCCCCCCCCCCCCGCCCCAAGGTGCTGGGGCGCCGGCCCCCCCCCGCCCCAAGGTGCTGGGGCGCCGGCCCCCCCCCGCCCCAAGGTGCTGGGGCGCCGGCCCCCCCCGCCCCAAGGTGCTGGGGCGCCGGCCCCCCCCGCCCCAAGGTGCTGGGGCGCCGGCCCCCCCCGCCCCAAGGTGCTGGGGCGCCGGCCCCCCCCGCCCAAGGTGCTGGGGCGCCGGCCCCCCCCGCCCCAAGGTGCTGGGGCGCCGGCCCCCCCCGCCCCAAGGTGCTGGGGCGCCGGCCCCCCCCGCCCCAAGGTGCTGGGGCGCCGGCCCCCCCCGCCCCAAGGTGCTGGGGCGCCGGCCCCCCCCGCCCCAAGGTGCTGTGGCGCCGGCCCCCCCCCCCCGCCCCAAGGTGCTGTGGCGCCGCCCCCCCCCCGCCCCAAGGTGCTGGGCGCCGGCCCCCCCCCCCGCCCCAAGGTGCTGGGGCGCCGGCCCCCCCCGCCCCAAGGTGCTGGGGCGCCGGCCCCCCCCGCCCCAAGGTGCTGGTGGCGCCGGCCCCCCCCCGCCCCAAGGTGCTGGGGCGCCGGCCCCCCCCCCGCCCCAAGGTGCTGGGGCGCCGGCCCCCCCCCGCCCCAAGGTGCTGGGGCGCCGGCCCCCCCCCGCCCCAAGGTGCTGGGGCGCCGGCCCCCCCCCCCGCCCCAAGGTGCTGGGGCGCCGGCCCCCCCCCCGCCCCAAGGTGCTGGGCGCCGGCCCCCCCCGCCCCAGGTGCTGGGGCGCCGGCCCCCCCCCCGCCCCAAGGTGCTGGGGCGCCGGCCCCCCCCCGCCCCAAGGTGCTGGGGCGCCGGCCCCCCCCGCCCCAAGGTGCTGGGGCGCCGGCCCCCCCCCGCCCCAAGGTGCTGGGGCGCCGGCCCCCCCCGCCCCAAGGTGCTGGGGCGCCGGCCCCCCCCGCCCCAAGGTGCTGGGGCGCCGGCCCCCCCCCCGCCCCAAGGTGCTGGGGCGCCGGCCCCCCCCCGCCCCAAGGTGCTGGGGCGCCGGCCCCCCCCCGCCCCAAGGTGCTGGGGCGCCGGCCCCCCCCCCGCCCCAAGGTGCTGGGGCGCCGGCCCCCCCCCGCCCCAAGGTGCTGGGGCGCCGGCCCCCCCCCGCCCCAAGGTGCTGGGGCGCCGGCCCCCCCCCGCCCCAAGGTGCTGGGGCGCCGGCCCCCCCCCGCCCCAAGGTGCTGGGGCGCCGGCCCCCCCCGCCCCAAGGTGCTGGGGCGCCGGCCCCCCCCGCCCCAAGGTGCTGGGGCGCCGGCCCCCCCCGCCCCAAGGTGCTGGGGCGCCGGCCCCCACCCCGCCCCAAGGTGCTGGGGCGCCGGCCCCCCCCCGCCCCAAGGTGCTGGGGCGCCAGCCCCCCCCCGCCCCAAGGTGCTGGGGCGCCAGCCCCCCCGCCCCAAGGTGCTGGGGCGTCAGCCCCCCCCCCGCCCCAAGGTGCTGGGCGCAGCCCCCCCCCCGCCCCAAGGTGCTGGGCGCCAGCCCCCCCCCCGCCCCAAGGTGCTGGGGCTCCAGCCCCCCCCCCGCCCCAAGGTGCTGGGGCTTCCAGCCCCCCCCCGCCCCAAGGTGCTGGGGCGCCAGCCCCCCCCCGCCCCAAGGTGCTGGGGCGCCAGCCCCCCCCCCGCCCCAAGGTGCTGGGGCGCCAGCCCCCCCCCGCCCCAAGGTGCTGGGCGCCAGCCCCCCCCCCGCCCAAGGTGCTGGGGCGCCAGCCCCCCCCCCCGCCCCAAGGTGCTGGGGCGCCAGGCCCCCCCCCAACCGCCCCAAGGTGCTGGGGCGCCAGCCCCCCCCACCGCCCCAAGGTGCTGGGGCGCCAGCCCCCCCCACCGCCCCAAGGTGCTGGGCGCCAGCCCCCCCCCCCGCCCCAAGGTGCTGGGGCGCCAGCCCCCCCCCCCCCGCCCCAAGGTGCTGGGGCGCCAGCCCCCCCCCCCCGCCCCAAGGTGCTGGGGCGCCAGCCCCCCCCCCGCCCCCCAAGGTGCTGGGGCGTCAGCCCCCCCCCGCCCCAAGGTGCTGGGGCGCCAGCCCCCCCCCGCCCCAAGGTGCTGGGGCGCCAGACTCTGGCACAGACTTGCCCAGTAAGATGGTGAGGCGTGGTGGTGGGTTTCTCTCTTCAAAGAACCCATATCTGGACATACCTGAGGCCAACTGCCTCGGCTGGTCTGTCATTAGGTAGTTGTGAGAGCAGGGGCTGTAAGGAGAATCTGTTGTCGAACACACTACCCATCCTGAATCCCTGGGAGTGATACTGGGAGGTTTTGGGTGGTTCAGTTAGTTTTTTGATATATTGCTTGACTCTCCCGTTTTGCCTACATGTTATCCTGTCTGTTGACCTGCTCTCCACCCCCCCCCCCCCTTCAGTGGATGTACTGATGGTAGTAGGAGTTGATCGTCATTCTGCAAGGGCAGGTGGGCTAAAATATTTTTGCTGATGACCGCCAAGATTTCCCCCAGCTATGTAGTATGTTAAACCGCCAAAATAATACCATATATGCCGTCGAACAGGAATTTCATATGGTTTGAGCGATACCCTTGGTGTAAGGCGACCTCCTGAATCTGGCCCTTACTCCGAAGATTTAAATTTTATTTGGATATTTTAAAGTAAGCCACCATCGGCTCCTGTCCAGAGCCGATGGCAGCCGGACTAGGCAGATGGACCCTGCGGGGGGTTGGGGGTGGGGGGAAGCACCGAGACTTTGTCGATGACTAACAGGTGGCCTGCGTGGGATTGCTTCGGAGTTGGCGACGGTGTAGCGACTGTGCCATTGAGGTTCCGATTTTAGACCCAGCTAAAAGGACAACCTTGATTTTAAGGTGTGTTTTTAAAAAAAAAAGTGACGTTTCCGTGGTGCAGCTGGAAGGTGGGGGCGACGTAACTACCTGGTGCTATATAAACTTCAACGTTAATGGCTCTCGAGTAACAGTTCAATCTCCGGATATATTGAAGTATTGTGGGTGACACTATTAAGTGAAGCATTCCATCCGCAGGAGACGGAGGGCGTTACTCTTCAATAGAAGCAAGATGCAAAGCAGGATGTCTAATATAAACGATGGCTGCAGGTTCCTCTCTGGCCCATGTCTGGATCAGCCCTGACACCGGAGGAAATCGAGTTATAAATGTGGTGAATGGGGACAGGAGTTTGAGATCAAGGGAGGGACCAATCCTCCTTCAAACGGTCAGTCAGCACTGCAGGGCTGGAAGTCATGAATGAAGTGCGGGTGAGACCCAGCCCCTGCTACTGGTCGAGTAGCATCAGTTGCAGCCTGCTCTCTGCTTGGCTCCTGGTCTGAGCCTGAGATTCTTGGCCCTGCAGCCGCCAATGGCTGTGGTCCCTCCCCACTCTTCAGACTCCCGGTTTCAATTCTGTGGCTCTCGACCCAGTTATTCGAGACCAAGCACGTCACTCCCAGTCTGACCCGAGGGTTCCCATGTCCCCTTTGCTAGTTTCAGGCCAGCATCCAAGGAGCCGTGATTGGTTCAAGGGTTGCAGGAATAAATCTGAAATCTCAAAGCAAACAGACCAGCTGCAGATAGGGCCAACTCTGAGTGATCGTCCTCCAAATTAGCTCTGGTGTCTGAGGCGCTGTCTCTGAAGATTCTTGGTGCATTCTTGTCAGTGTTTGTTCCAGTGCCTGTCAGGAATATGGTGATGTAATGGTGGAGGAATGCACTGTTGGCACTGTGTCCTGCTGTCAGCACAGCTGTCCTGAGTCAGAGGTTCCAGCATTGTGAACTGTTGGTCAGTGGCAATTCCTCTCCTTCCGGCTCCTCTTGTCATACAGAGGAGCAGGCCGTTCAGCCCACATGTCTGTGCCTGCCACGATACCTGAACCATGCTGCTTTATAATCCCCATTCGGAGTCACAGATCTATCTAGAGTGGCCATTTTCAACGGGGTGGGGGGTTGGGGGAGGGAGGGCACAAAATCAGAATTTATTATCATGAGCACGTCACTAAGTTTGTTGTTTTGTGGCAGCATAAAATTTGTAACACCCATCTTACCGAAAAAAAAGGGAAGAAAAAGACAGAGTCAGGCAGTGTCTTTAGTTCATTGATTATTCAGGAATCTGATGGCAGAGGGAAAAAAGCTGTCCTTGTGCTGCTGTCTTTAGGCTCCTGTAGCTTCTTCCCCACCCCCCCGTCCCCCCCACTTCGATGGTAGCAGAGTGAAGAGGGCATGGCCTGGGTGGTGGGGGTCCTTGAGAATAGAAGCTATATTTTTAAGACCGCCTCATGTAGAAGCCCTCAATGGAGTGAAGTCTGGTGCTTGTGATGTCACTGGCTGAGGTAACAGCCCTCTGGAGTTTTTTTTCCTGTCAAAATATATATAGCTGCAGGAGGAGGCCATTTGGCCCTTCAAGCCTACACTGCCATTTAATGTGATCATGGCTGATCAGTACCTTGTTCCTGCCTTCTCCCCATATCCCTTGATCCCCTTAGCCACAAGGGCCAAATCTAACCTATCTTTAAAATATTGACGAGATTGAATGACCTCTGTTATGAGCCCAGAGGACCCCAAAACGCAGTAGCTATAGATATTCACCAAGACAAATGGTTACTTAAGCAAAAGTTGCTTTTAATTATCTTTAAACATGAAAACGGAATCACACTTTAACTTTATCACTATTGACTTAACTAACCTAACTCCCTTCTAATTCTAAGCACACGTGTATATAATGTGTGTGTAAGTTCAGAAAAGTCTTTTGGTTCACAGTTCAATCTCACTTCTCATTCCTCCAAGTTCACTGGTTGCAGACAATTCTTATGCTGTGCACGGAATTTAACATTTATAAAGTTCACCAGGCTTTGGTGCTCGAAAGGTAAATGGTTACCACTCAGGAAGGTTCTTGTCGGTTTTCAGAGAGAGATTTGTTGTTCCAGGACATCCACAACTGATTCCTTCTTAATCAGTCACTCCAGTGTCTTGCTGACGAAACTTGTCCCCCTGCAGGGTTCCTTTTAGTTTCTCTGATTCCAAGTAAAATATTAGACAGCCAGTCCTCTCTTGCATGAACCACAAGGGCTTTGACCAGGCCGTTTTCAGAATGGGGTTTTCCACAAGCTTGTCCTGTTCCAGTCCCAGCTGCTGTCGCTGGTTATAACACTGTACAAGTGATCTCTTTCTCTACACAGTGAGAAAAAGCCTGTTTGACTCTGCTTGCAAAACCACATGACCCTCTTAGAATAGCAAGCTCCCATCCAGACAGAAGGCAGTTCCGACAAGATCTTTCATCTATAGCCTTTTGTAAACGACAATCCATTAATGAAGTCTTTTGGGCACTCTCCAAAGCTCTTGCAAAAACCGTGGGGCTGATACGTCTAGCATTGGGCAGAGCTCCAGTATTTTAAATAAGATCTGTTTTAAAGTGTTTGTATGTGACCTACTCTAACAAACTTTTCCCAATTTATCTCCCAAAAACATATCTATATGTATTCTGTCACAACATGAATAGATTTTCATTAGTAGAAATACGGAAGAAACCAAAACTTAAAGGAAGTGGGGCCATAGCCAAAAATGGTCTATAATGGCTATTGCAGCTGCTTCCATTGGCAGCCCGTTCCTGGCCCCCACAACTCTCTGCATAAAATAATTGCCCTCTGCATTTCACCTCACTGTAAACGTGTCCTCCAATGTGTGATGCCATTAGCCTGGAGAAAGGATTCCTGCAGTTTTCCCTCTCAATGACCTCTATCTGATCTCCCCTCGGCTTCTGACTCTCCAGAGAAAGCAACCCAAGTTTATCTCAGTACTTGTAACCTACAAGTCAGGCAACATCCTTGACCTCCTGCCTATAATGGGGTGACGAGAACTGCACTCCACAGTCTGCCCCAAGTTTTACATAGCGGCTGTATTTATACTCTGAGGCCTGTCACATGCAACCTTTACTGCCTTATCTACTTAGGTGGCCATTTCTATGGGCTTTTACTCAAGAGCAGTCATTGTATGTATTTAAGGGAGTTTTTAATTTAGACAGATGCAGCACAGTAGCAGCCCCTTTATGGCCCATGGCCTGTACTGCCCAAATTAACCTACTTGGTCTGTCTGCTTTGTAGAGTGGGAAGAAGCCTGCAGTGAGAACATACAAATTCCTTTCAGACAGTGCTAGATTCAAACCCAAGTTATTTGAACTCAGGTTGCCAACTGTGCCACGCTATTGATGGGTTCTTGATTTGTCAGAGCATCAAAGGTTATTGGGAGCTGAGTGGGAGAATGGATCAGCTCGTGGTTGAATAGCAGGGCAGACTCCATGGGCTGGATAGCCTATTTCTGCAGCTATGTCTTAAAGATGTGGCCAGTATTTAATTGCCTATCCTGAATTAAGCTGGAGTTCCAGCAAGGTGACCCAGTGAAGAAACGCTGATGTACTTATGAGTAGCATCGGCAGGTAGTCCACTTGCTCTCCCTTGGTGACTGGGCTGTTCCCCTGTGTTGTGAGGTTCAAGGAGACTCTGGTGAGGGTGGGCTGGTGCAGCTGAGGTTTATTTTTGCCTGGGGATACAAGATGAAAGGATGCCATAATTGAGGTGTTTAAGTCACACGTGATGGTGTAGATAAGGTGGAAACATTTCCTCATCTGGAACGACTCCAGAGCCACTGGGTGTAACCTTGAAATTTCAACTTTCCCATTCGGAGAGTTGGAGGATGCGAGTGGAAACAGGCCCTTCAGCCCAATTTGCCTATACTGACCCAAATGTCCCACCTGCCTGCGTTAAGGAACTGAATGAGGGTTTTGAGTCACTGTGGAAAATGTTATTAGTATACCTGACTTTCAAGGATGTCGGGAAGGGAGATGTTGCTTGGGAAGCTGAATGGACTTGGGTTAGCTAAGTTTCCTGGACCAATTGGAATGCACCCTTGGGCTCTGACCGAAGTCGCTACAGAGATTATGGAGGCTCTAGTAATGATCTTCCAAGAATTGATAGATTGTGGCATAGTTCCTCAGGACTGGCAAATTGCAAAGGTCACCTGCTATTTAGAAAGGGAGGGAGGCAGCAGGAAGGAAATTATAGACCTGTTCACCTCACATCAGTGGTTGGGAAGTTGCCAGAATCAATTGTCAAGGATGAGGTTATGGAGAACCTGGAGGCCCACGACAAGTGGGGCAAAGTCCGCATGGTTTCCTGGAGGGAAAATCTTGCCTGACAAGCCTCCCGCGGTTTCTTTGAGGAAACCACGAGCAGGCGAGAACAAGGACTTGAGCAGATGTTGTGTATTTAGACTTTCAAAAGGCCTGTGACAAAGTTCCGGCCCCTGAAGCTGCTCCACAAGGTGAGACCCCCCCCCCCCACAGAATTAGAGGAAAGATACCAGTGCAGGTAGATGATTGGCGGGAAACAGAGTGGGAATAAAGGGATCCTATTCTGATTGGTTGCCGGTGCTGAACCACAGGGGCCAGTATTGGGGCCGTGCCTTTTTGTGTTGTCTGCCAGTGATTTGAATTATGGGATTAAATGAGTTTGTAGATGATACAAAGACCGGTGGAGGGGTAGGTAGCGAGGAGGAAAGGGAGGGGCCACAGAGCGACTGGGGTAGGTGAGGAGATCGGGCCAAGTGGACGGTCATGCACTTTGGTAGAAGAAAGAAAAGGGCAGACCATTGTTTGGGTGGGGAGACAATTCAGAGGTGCAAAGGGACACTGGAGTCCCTGAGCAGGAAACCCTAAAGGTTGAGTGGGTGATGAAGGTGAATTCTTAGCTCGAGGAACAGGGTACAAGAGCAAGGATGTGATGTCGAGGCTTTATCAGGCACTGGTGTGGCCTCACTTGGAGAACGGGCAGTGCTCCTTATTTAAGAAAGGATGTGTTGGAATTGGAGAGGGTTCAGAGCAGGTTCACAAGAATGATTCCTGGAATGAAGGGATTAGCATATGAGGAACGTTGGACTGTACTTGCAGTTCAGAAGTTCGGGGCCTCATTGGAAGCATTTTGAATGCTGACAGGTCTGCACAGAGTAGATGTGGCCAAGTTGTTTCTGACCAAGGCTCATTTAAAAAAAACCATGTGGGTTGTTTGGGGGGGTGGTGTACAGTGGTGGATGGATTCTCAATGAATTGGCCACCTGCCAGTTCCTGTGTCCCCCTTTGCTTGCCAGGATTGTCGCTCACGGACAGGCAAGTGCTGGATTGGATTGCAACCAAACCTTCTGCTGCCAGCGCCGTCTACCTTTCCAGTACCTGCCCAAGGGTTTTTCCTCCTGCTGTTCTACCAGTGGGAATGTTAGAGCAGTATGGGGGCACACAAAACTCAAAACGGTCAACCAGTTTACCTATCTCGGCTGCACCATTTCATCAGATGCAAGGATCGACAATGAGATAGACAACAGACTCGCCAAGGCAAATAGCGCCTTTGGAAGACTACACAAAAGAGTCTGGAAAAACAACCAACTGAAAAACCTCACAAAGATAAGCATATACAGAGCCGTTGTCATACCCACACTCCTGTTCGGCTCCGAATCATGGGTCCTCTACCGGCATCACCTATGGCTCCTAGAACGCTTCCACCAGCGTTGTCTCCGCTCCATCCTCAATATCCATTGGAGCGCTTTCATCCCTAACGTCGAAGTACTCGAGATGGCAGAGGTCGACAGCATCGAGTCCACGCTGCTGAAGATCCAGCTGCGCTGGGTGGGTCACGTCTCCAGAATGGAGGACCATCGCCTTCCCAAGATCGTGTTATATGGCGAGCTCTCCACTGGCCACTGTGACAGAGGTGCACCAAAGAAAAGGTACAAGGACTGCCTAAAGAAATCTCTTGGTGCCTGCCACATTAACCACCGCCAGTGGGCTGATATCGCCTCAAACCGTGCATCTTGGCGCCTCACAATTTGGCGGGCAGCAACCTCCTTTGAAGAAGACCGCAGAGCCCACCTCACTGACAAAAGGCAAAGGAGGAAAAACCCAACACCCAACCCCAACCAACCAATTTTCCCCTGCAGCCGCTGCAACCGTGTCTGCCTGTCCCGCATCGGACTGGTCAGCCACAAACGAGCCTGCAGCTGACGTGGACTTTTACCCCCTCCATAAATCTTCGTCCGCGAAGCCAAGCCAAAGATGGGGGTCTGTTCATTCGTGTCTGTCATGTGAAACCCAACTGGCCTGGTGCTAATCATCTCTCGTCCTTGCTGGTGTCCCTGAGGGGCCTTAGTTGTGGATTGCCAGCAATGACTTTCATTCCCTGTTTTTTTCTCTCTCTTGATTTGTTGGACTGATTTGGATGCCATGCCAGAGTTCAGATTTATTGTCAGAGTACATACATGGTATCACAAACAACCCTGGGATTCTTTATCCTGCTGGGCTCAGCAATTTCTATACCAGTAAATGCAGATGTAAGTATATTTATACATTAATAGACAATGAGCAGGGTCCTTAAATGAGTCTCTAGGCAGCATGGTTAGTGCAACGTATTTAGTGCCAGCAACCTGTGTTTGAATCTGGCACTGTCTGTGAGGAGTTTGTACATTTTCCCCATGCTTGCGTGGGTTTCCTCCAGGAGCTCCGGTTTCCTCCCACCCTTCTAAATGTATAGGGGTTGTAGGTTCATTGGTTTATTTGGGTGGCACGGGTCAGTGAGTCAGAAGGGCCTGTTACTGTGCTGTATGTCTACACTCAGATGAGTATAGGTTGGAGGAGCTGTGGATGGAGCTGAAGGTTGTTGAAGGTTACAAGAGGATGCAGAGTTAGATGGAGAAGTGGGGGATGGATTTCAATCCGGATTAATGTGAGGTGATGCATTTTGGAAGGACAAACCAGAAGGCTGAGTACAGGGTTAATGTTCGGTTACTTAAGAGTGTGGATGAACAGAGGGACCTTGGGGTTCAAATCCATACATCAAGGTCGCCGCACAAGTTGATAGGATAGTTAAGAAGGCCTGTGGGATGCTGGGCTTCATTAGTCGTGGGATTGAGTACAGGTTGCAACTCTACAAATCTCTGGTAAGACCATACTGAGAGTATTGTGTTCAGTTCGGGTCACCTCATTACAGGAAGGATGTGGAAGCTACGGAGAGGATGCAGAGGAGATTCACCAGGATGTTGCCTGGATTGAAAAAACAAGTCTTGTGAGGCAAGGTTAACAGAGCTGGGACTTTTTTGTAGTGTAGAAGGATCAGAGGAGATTTGATAGAGGTCTACAAGAGGCACAGATAAGGTGGACAGCCAGCACCTGTTTCCCAGGGCAGGAATAGCAAGCACAGGAGGACATCTGTATATAGTGAAAGGAGGGAAGTTTATTTGGGGGCATTTGTGACTCTTAGATGGGCACATGAATGATAGATTACAGGGTCGGGTGGGTTTAGTACTTTTATATGGATCAGCACAACTTCACGGGCTGAAGGGCCTGTGCTGTAGTGTTCTATGTTCTCTTCCTTATTGTTCAAGAGTCTGATGGTAACAATTCCTGAGGTACGAGTCCTGTGACCTGCACCTCCTTCCTTCCTCTGGCAGCTGCGAGAACAGCTTGTCCTGGGTGGTGCTCGTCCTTGATAATCGATGTTGCTCTCTGATGGCAGAGTTCTGCATATATATGTATGCTCAATGCTGTTCTAACTGGTTGTGGAGGTTGCAGGTGCTGCATTCTGGAGCAACCTCAAGCCACAAGACATAGGACCAGAAATAAGGCTATTCAGCCCATCGAGTCTGTCCCAGCATGAGTGGTTCTGAACTTGGGCAGAGCCCTGGATCTGTTGGGGATTACCAGCAACCTGCGAGTCTCGTGGCCACTGTCACCCAGCCCTTCTTTCTCTGATTTATTTCACCAGCTGTCTAACTGAAGAGATTCTGCAGGTCGCCATTAGTCCAGGCCTTCACAGCTAGTCCAGTGAGAATGCCACCACCTCGGTTGTGCTGTTGTTCTCAAGTTTGATGGCATATGCAGATCTGAGCAGCCTGCATGTTAGTCATCCCTGTTGCTGCCTAGGACGGCTGCAAGACTGAACTTGCTTGAATCGTTAGCCGAGATCTGCAGCAGATTACCATGGAAAAGTCCCGAGCCAATTCAGCATTCCCAGGCTGGATCCCACTCCTGCTCCCAGACGGGCAGAGAGCCAGTTAAGGCGGCAAATAGTCTCTACTTTTTTTTGTCTTTGAGCCGACTTCTCTGTATGGAAGGGTGGGGGGGCGTGGGGGGAAGGGGGAAGAGAGACAGATATTTGGCCTCAGTTGCTTGTGGATTGGAAATGTGAGGCAAGCTCGGCTGCACCCTAGCCTGGGGCTGTTGAGAGCTAGAGCTGCAACCTGTTGACAGGGCAGGGATTAAAAAGGGAGCAGGGTTGCAGTCAGTAAATTAATCAGGATTGACCTCGAATCCCAGCATGCTACCCTGATGCACTGTCTTCCGTTCCCTCCATTGGAGTGGAGGGTAGAGTGAGGGCCCCTCCCTATCCTCCTCCGGCTTTCTGATCCTCTACCTGACAGACAGGTTCTGAACTTTCTGCCACGTGACTGGATGCAGTAGTCATAGAACTACAGGACATTCCAGCACAGAAACAGGCCTTTTACCCTTTCTCGTCTTTGCCAAACTATTTTTCTGCCTAGTCCCACTGACCTACGCCCAATACATAGCCCTCCATACCCCTCCCATCTATGCACCCATCCAAATTTTTGCGTTAAAGTTTAGCCCACGTTCATTACTTCAGTTCATTCCACAATCCCACCAATCTGTGTGAAGTTGTTCCCTGTATGTTCCTCCTAAACATTTCCCATTTCACCCATAACACATCCTCTGATTTGTTTCTCACCTACTCTGAATGGAAAAAAGCCTATCTGCATACCATTCATAATACCCCCTCATAATTTTAAATACCTCATCAAAACTCCCTCATTCTTCTACACTCCAGGGAATAAATTCCTAACCTGTTTAACCTTTCCCTGTAACTCAGTTCCTAGTAAATCTTATCTATGCTTTTTCAATCTTACTGACATCTTTTCCGTAGTTCGGTGACCAAAACTGCACACCATACTCCATATTTGGCCTCCCCAATGTTTTCTACAATTTTACCATAACATCCCAACTCCTATACTCAATACTTTAGCCACTTTCAAGTGGCCAGAATACCTGACTGTAAAGCCGCATATTCTACCCAATGCGGCTGTTGGGTGGCCACCTGAAAGTGGAGAACCCGGCCAGGAGGAGCACTTATCTAACCCTCCTGTAGGTATAATCTCTGGCTCTGAGAATCCCCCGTTGCACCTGAAAGCAGCAGTGGGACTTCGGCCATAGTCCACAGGAGCAGGCATTCGCTCGGATGCGGCGCTCCTTCAGCCGGCACATTCAGGTAACAGAAAGCCGTCTTCTCCGTGACCACCTGAATGTCCCAGCTGCACTCCCCCAGCCACGTCTGCCTGCGCATTATCTGCGTCTGAGCACCTGAAAGTGACATTTGATTCATGAAGGCCAATATGCCTGAATCTCTCTTTACAATTCTACCCCCTTTGTTTTGGGGAAAAGGGGTGGGTAGAGAGCTGCCTCGGTTGTCTGTTTGGCAGTGCAGCTCCTGTTGAAGCAAATTTTGATCGGGTGCTTGAAGCAAATTTTGATCGGGTGCTTGATGCAAATATTCCTCAAGCTGTATTCAGCTACTCTGCACTTGTGCTTGAACCACAGTGCAATCTGTTTCACTAGAACACAAGCGGGAGAAGACCTGGCTTGGGGTCTAGTGCAGTGCGTGCACAAGGGCCACAGAAACTCGGCACATCGAGCAGCCTCCACAGGAGGCCCAAGGCAGTCGATATTTCGAGAGGAGCTCTGGCCCCAAACATCGCCTACCTTTAGCTTACTGTAGATGCTGCGTGACCTGCTGAGTTGCAGCAGCACTTTTGTCTAATGGTCTTGAATTATTATTTGTTTTTAAAAATGTCAACATGCAGCCTGGTATCGGGCCCTCCTGCCCCACGAGTCCATGCTGCCAATTAACCTCCCACTCCTGAACGTTCTTGAGGAAACCCATGCAAGACATGGGAAAAATGGACAAGCTCCTTGCAGACAGCACTGTATTCGAACCTGGGTTGCTGGTGCTAACCATGCTACCCTGTTATGGTCCAGCCCACACCTCTGCTCAAATACACCCATGTGACCAATTAATCTACCAGCCCCCTATAGCTTTGGAACGTGGGAAGAAACTGGAGCACCTATAAAATCGTAGAACATTACAGCACAGAAAATTGGCCCTTCTAGTCTATGTGGAACTGTTAATCTGTCTGGTCCCACAGACCTGCACCCAGTCCATAGGTCTCTATGCCCCTCCCATCCATGTACCGGTCCATATTCCTCTTAATTGTGAAAATTGAGTCTGCATTCACCACTTCAGCTGGCAGCTCGTTCAACACTCCCGCCATTCTCTGTGTGACTAAGTTTGGGGGGGGTGGGGGGGGGAAATGCTTACCTACATATACTCTGTCTAAACCCTTCATAATTTTAAATACCTCTATCAAATTTTCCCCTCATTCTTCTACACTCCAGGGAATAAAGTCCTAACCCATTTAACCTTTCCCTGCAACTCAGTGCCTGAAGTCGGGGTAACATCCTGGTAAATCTTCTCTCATTCTCTCAATCTTATTGATAATTTTCCTGTGGTTAGTCTTACACTTTTCCATAACGTCCCAACTTCTGTTCTCTGCTTTGATTTATGAAGTCCAATATGCCAAAAGCTCTTTACACCCATTGGGAGAAGATGTTCTGGTAGTCACCCAAAATTGTGTGTCTGATCTTTGAACGCTATTCGTTCAAGGACCGTGATGAGTTAGCTCCCTTGTGCCAATGCAGAGCTGCTGTTCTGACTGAGAGATTCTCCAAGTTAATGCAGTGCAGGTGGGGAAATGCTCCAAAACTGATGAAATAATTGACTGATGAAATAATTTGTGGCTTTCCAAGTTGCTGACTTTTGATTTTTTTTTTTCAGGTTTAACTGTGCACAGTTACCCAACCCAGTCCTAGAGAGTATCAGTATTATTGACACACCTGGTATCTTATCTGGAGAGAAGCAACGAATCAGCAGAGGTGAGAACCAGCTATCGGTTGATGTGGGGTTGGGCTCAAATGAACAGGGTTGACTCGGGCAACTGGTGCTGATTGAGTGATGAATGTTTACCTCAAAGCGAGTAAAAATGCAATTCTGGAGAAACTCAGCAGGTCAAACGCCATACCTTGTATCGCAAAACATAGATACCTAACCTTCATCGAGATATGAGCAAAATCTGGCCAGGGACCAGATTAATTTCCTGATAATAGTATCGTTCCTGCATATTGGAGCCCTTGATGTAGCCTTACAAGTATCCAGCACGCAGCAGGTCCTTTGGCCCGACTCATTGATGCTGGCTGTTGCCTATCTGAAGCAGTCCCATTTGACCATAAGACAGGAACTGAAGTAGGCCGTTCCATCATGAGCTGATCCATTCTCCCACAGCCCCACTCCCCATGATCTTCACTCCCTGACTATTCAGACACCTATCAATCTCTTGCCTTAAAAATGACCTGGGGGTAGCAAATTCTGGAGGTTCACTCATCTTGGTTTTAAATGGGTGCCCATTAATCCTGAAGTTGCCACATCCACTCTGTCTGGAATGCTTTTGAGGTCTTTCCCTCCTCCTATTTCTTCTGAAGGAGTAGAGTTAAAGAGCTAATCCTTTCACTCCAAGAACCATTCTTGTGAATCTTCTCTGAATCCTGTCCAATGCCAGCACATCTTTCCTTAAATAAGGAGACCCAAAACTAGCCTGTTCTCCAAGGGAGGCCTCACCCGTGCCTTGTAAAGCCTCAACATCACATCCCTGTTCTTGTATCCTGTTCCTCGAGATAGAAACACCAACATTGCATTCGCCTTCTTCACCACCCACTCAACCTGGAGATTAACCTTTCAGGTATTCTGCATGAGGACCCCCAAGTCCCTTCGCACCCCCAAATCTTTTGAATTTTCGCCCTATCCAAATATCGTCTGTCCTTTTATTCCTTCTACCAAAGTATACTTTCCAATATAATTTTCATTTGCTACTTTGGCCCATTCTCCTGAGTCATTCTGCAGCCTCTCCATTTTGACATCTCTACCTGCCCTTCTCATCTGGACACAAAGCCATTTATTCCGCAATCTAAATCACATTAAAACAAAAAGTGGCCCCAACACTGACACCTGCAGAACACCACTGGTAACTGGTAACCCACCAGAATGGGATCCCTTTATTCCCACTCTCTGTATCCAGCCAATCAGCCATGCTGGTATTTGATGTGGCCCATAATCCCTCCAGACCTTCCATATCCATGTGCCTGCCCCAATATCGTGATTGTATGCACCTCTGCAGGTTGTTCTCTGTACCCACCACTTCCTGTGGGGGAGAAAGCTGGTCCAATTTTGAACCTTTCCTCTCTCATCCCAAACCTGCCCCTCTCATTTTAGATTCCCATATCCTGGGGAAATGCGTGGGCCTATTCACCAAATGCAGGGGTCCCCAAATATTTTAACCATCTACCCCTTCATGGAATCCTTGATCCCTCACAGACCCCAAGGCATGGAATCCTTGGGGTGATGGCAGTGCTGGGCGGGGGCAGGGGTGTGTGGGTGGCGGTGGCATTTGACTATACCTCTCTGCTCAGCCAGTCCTTCATTCTCTACTTATTAAGAGGCTGAAGCCACCAAGGCCTGCTCTCACAAGAGGTTGGCCAACCCTGCTGTAGGTGCTATTTTCTGTAGACACACCCGGATCCCCCCAGCTGTTTATTGACCCTCCCTAGCATTTATTGACTCTTTGGATTGTCCCGTCGAAACCCCCCCCCCCACCTATCAACCACTTTGGAGGCTGCTGACCTAGTGTATACCCCTGTACCCCTCAGCCTCTGGTGCCCAGGAGGGAAAGGCTCCCTTTGTAACACAAACACACCATCCCCATGAGATTTTACTGCATCCTTTCCAACTCAATGGCATGCTTCCGATAGCTGGCTAACTAGATCTGCCAAGTGTGGTCTGGCTAATGTCCACCACCTTATTCAAAGTGTAGCATCTCTCTCAATGACCTTTCTGCACATTTGACTCTTCACTCACCCCCACTCCACCCCCCCCAGCTGTCAAATTGCCAAGAAAAGTTTAAAATTAAAACAAAAATGCACCTCTCTTGTCCACAAGGCATCTCCATCTATTTGCAACTTAGAGTACTTTGGATTTATTTTCGGTGCAATCAGGGGAGAGTTTATCAAAGTTTCTCGTGATACATCAGCCCCTCCTCCCCCACACCCACCCTCTCTGGGCTCCAGGCAGGAGTTGGCCTGCAAGATTTTTAAAAAAAGAACAGTACTCGCTTTGATAGCTGAATGCATCTGTATTTTGAGCTGGCCTGCATTAATGTGCGCAAGTTTGTTGGTGCACTCTCTGCAGTTGCTGATGTTCGGCCATAGGTCTGGTTGCTGGCGAAGTTGGGTTTCAGTTGCCGTTACTGGTAGACCCTGGAAGTCTTCTGTCAGTGGGACAGGGCTGTTGGCTCTTGCTAATGACATTTTTGGAGCTGCTCTCTCGAGGAGATCTTGCTGTGGTTTGGCCTTTTTGCTTTAAGCAAGCTCATAATGGCTGAAAGCTATTTACGTCCTTCCACTGTCAATGAAGGATTCCAGCCCAAAACATCCTTTTTCTCCCACAGATGCTTTCTTTTTCAATCTTTTTATTATTATTATAATTTATAAACACATACAGTTCAAAGAGATATAAAAAATACATAGTAAGTAATGAATTAATACAGAATATTAAACAATAATATTACAGAATAAAAATATATCATTAAAAAAATTTTAGATCAGTTTAGGGTGTGAACCATCTCTAAAAAAAAAAAGATAATTAATAACAATATATGAAAAAAGAGAAAAAAAAACCCCAAAAAAGAAGAAAAAACATCTGAATTTAAAAAAACTTTAAAAAAAAACCTACAGATATAGCTAAACCACGCCGATCACTCCGATCTCATCTTACAGCCCAATTATCATACATAATCATAGAAAGAAAACAGAGCCAGATCAACTCACCACAAATGAAAATATTGAATAAATGGTCGCCAGGTTAACTCAAACTTAGAAGGGGATTCATAGACAGAGTTTCTAATTTTCTCTAAATTTAAACATAGTATAGTTTGGGTAAACCATTGGAAAACAGTGGGAGGATTAACCTCTTTCCAATTCAATAGTATAGATCTTCTAGCCATTAGTGTAAGAAAAGCAATCATACGATCCGCAGGAAGAGATAAATAAGTCAAATCTATCATAGGTAATCCAAAAATTGCAGTAATGGGATGTGGTTGTAAATCAATATTCAAAACAGTAGATATAATGGAAAAAATTTCCTTCCAATAATTCTGTAAAGAGGGACAGGACCAAAACATATGTGTAAGGGAAGCTATTTCCAATTGACATTTATCACATATAGGATCGATATGAGAATAAAAGCGATGGAGTTTATCTTTAGACATATAAGCTCTATGAACAACTTTAAACTGTATTAGTGAATACAGATGCTGCTCAACCAGCAGATTGTGTTTACTCCTGTTCCAGCATCTGCAGTCTCCTGTTGTCTGCTATTCCCTGCACTGATCATAGTGCACTTCCTGTTGTGTGAATTGAGTAGCCTGGATAGCATGCAAACCAAAACTTCTTGCAGCAAGATAAATAAAACAATTCCAGTTGAACAGGACAGTCAGCAGACTCTGTGACTGTAGCGCAGTACATCAAAGAAACTCAGCCGGTCGCGCAGCATCCGTAGAAGTAAAGATATATAACTGATGTTTTGGCCTGAGCCCTTCGAAGTATGAACAAAAAGCGGTTGAATTAAAAAAAAAAAAGTTGGGGGGTGGGGATGAGAGGAAGGAAAGGGCAGGGGAAGGAGAAAATGCTGTTACAAACGCCGCCAGTAATCGGGACCAGGGTTTGAGTCTGGCACTGTCTGCAAGGTATTCTCTCCGTGTCTGCGTGGGTTTTCCCCAGGGCGACTCTGTTTTCTGTTGGGCACTCGGGTGTAATCAGGCGACACGGGCTCGTGGGCTGTAAGGACCCTATTACAGTGTCTTAATTTTTAAAATCTACGATAATAGGCGGGTATAGATGTGAGGATAGAAGATAGAATCAGAGAAGTGATGGGGGAGGGTGGGTAGTGCTCTGAACGGAGGGGGAAGGGTGTGGGCAGCTGGACGAAAGGAGACCAGGTCAAGGAGAGGGAGACGGGGAGAAGTTTAACAGCAACTGGAGAAGTTGATGTCAATGCCATCTGGTTGGAGGGAGCCCAGACGGAATATTAGATGTTGTTCTTCCAATTTGTGGTAGCATCAGTTGTCAGGGCGTGAGGCTGCAGACAGACATGTCGATATAGGAATGGTGTGTGGAATTGAAATGGTGGCCTCCTTTTACTGTGGCAGACAGAGCAAAGGTGCTCAGCAAAGTGGTCTCCCAGTCTGCGCAAATTCTCTGACTTAAGCCGCTTTCAGGTGCTCAGACGCAGATAATGCACCGGCAGGTGCGGCTTGGGGAGTGCAGCAGGGACGTTCAAGTGGCCATGAACGTGCCAGATGAAGGAGAGCTGCATCCGAGTGAACACCGGGCTCCTGTGGACTGTGGCTGTCATCCCACTGCTGCTTTCAGATGCAACAGGGGATTCTCCGAGCTGGAGATTATACCTACAGGAGGAGGGTTAGGTAAGTGCTCCTCCTGGCCAGGTTCTCCACTTTCAGGTGGCCTCCTGACAGCCGCACTGGGGTCGAATCGGCAGCTTTACAGTCAGGTATTCTGTCCACCTGAAAGCGGCTATAGAGCGGGCCACAATGGGAGTACCATTGCAGGTGACCATTCCCATGGATACATAAGTGTTGCCTCTCTTGGAAGGACTGTTTGAGGCCCCGAATCGTGGTGAGGGAGGTGGTGTGTGCACATTGAGCACGGGGGGGTCATGGGTAAATACTGAAGGGGTGCTTGGTGAGTGGATGAGGGAGTCTCAGAGGGAGCAGCCCTGAGGAAAGCAGGGAGGGGAAGATGGGGGATCCCATTGCAGGTGGCAGAAATTGCAGAGGATTGTGGGATGATGTAGTAGTCTTGGTAAGTGCCTGGGATTCGGTGGGAAATGTTCCATTGGCGACTGAACGATGATGCAGTCAGCCAGTGGGACTTTCTTCTCCCTTTCTCACCACCCCCCCCACCCCAATCTCAAAAGGAATACTCAGAAGGAAATCTCGAAGAATCGGTGATGATCTTTTCCATCCAGCACGTAGACACACTTCCATCGAGGAGGAGGTACAGGAGCATCAAAATCAGGACTGCCAGCCTGGGAAATGGCTTCTTCCCGCAGGCTGTGAGATTGAATGGTAGCCTGCATCGGAGTACATTATCTCAAAATATATGTACCTATTTTAAAAGGTGTCTTTATGTATACATGTGCTGTGTAAGTGTATGCATAGTGGTCTCCAGAAATGCTGCTTTGCCTCATTTTATATCAAGTCCAGTTTATTGACATCTAAATGCACAAGTACAATCTGACAAAACGGTATTCTCTGGTCCTCAGTGCAAAACAAGCAGATACACAACCAGACATAACACACATACAGACGAACAATGCATATGCAGGACAGTATTTAGAATTACAATGTTATTTTGTCTCAAAGGGTTTTAATGAGCAGTTTTTAGTCATTCAGCATTTTCTCACTGCCCGTGAGAAGAAGCTGTATCTCAGACTGTTGGTGCTGGTTCTGATCCTCCTGTATCTCTTCCTGACAGGAGTAGCTGGAAGATGCTGTGAGCAGGGAGGAAGGGGTCTATAATCTATAATGGTTTTGTGCGCCCTCTTCAGACTACCATCTCGGTCGATCGCATTGATGGTGGGGGAGGGAGACTCCAGCAATCCTTTCTGCAAGTCTTATGAGTCTATGCATCAACTGCCAAGCCATTTCTCTGCAGCAGCCGTACCACACTGTGACACTCTCGATAGGACGTTGACATGGTGGTGGCCGGTGCAGTTGATGATAATGAACTCATAACTCAGTGTCCCACTCAGTGTCTGTATCTTCGCACAGCAGATCAGGAGTTCCAAGTTGTGTAGGATGCAGGTTGAATCAAAGGTGGTCGTTAACATAGGCTTCTCCGTCTGTCAGCTGGACTAATAGCCTATATACACCTGAGATTGTCGCATCTGGGAAGCTAAACAGGCACAGGCCTGGCCAATACTTGGAGGGGTGACCGGGTGCTATAGGTTTCTGTGAGGGACGCTAGACAAAGTAGCGACTCTCTTTCTGCCTTGCGGTAGACAAAAGTTAAAGAATTTCAGCATGTTACATTCTAAATGTAGTATGTGAGAATAATGGAACCTTTTGAGGCAGGTGCTTGCTTCCACATCTCCATTGCCTGCTGAAATTCTGTTTCCCCACCCCCCCCCCCCCCCACCACTTCCACCCCCTGCTCGTTGGCAAGTTGAGAGTGCCTGTCAACTTTATATCTTGGTTAAATCCTGAGTTGATGTTGGGACTTGGCAGATTGTGGTCATAGCTGTTTTCAGCTGTGTTTAAACCCCTTCCCCCTCTGCTCGTCCAGCCACCACAGAGGAGGTGTTTCCAGATGCAGCCTGTTGACACTACCCAGTGAGCATAGGATGAGCTGGGAGTTTCACAGCTTTACTGTGTCCTGGTTTCCTCTTGAGTCACTTCCTTCACTAAAGCACCAGTTGCCACATTATCTGTCACAATCAAAAATATTTCATCCATCACTTCAGTGAAGTAAATAAAACCACAATTGCAAGCCTCTCATTGCAGGATGGACGAGGAGGTTGTAGAAAGAGGACGGAAGAGGTTTGCCAGGATGTGGCCTGGTGTGGAGGGTATGAGTTGGAGGGAGAGGTCAGACAAATCTGGGTTGCTTTCTCTGCAGGGTGGGCAATGCAGGCCTGGGGAGACCAGATAAGAAGTTTGAAATCATGGAACATGGCTGCACAGAAGCAGGCCCTGTTAGTCTGTGCCGAACTGTTAAAACTCTTGTCCCCGAGTGTGTGATTCTGACACCCTATCAATATGTTTAATGTGAGGGGGAAGGAGCTGTGTGGAGCAACAATGGTGGGGAGGGACTTCTTTGGCTTGGCTTCGCGGACGAAGATTTATAGAGGGGTAATGTCCACGTCTGCTGCAAGCTCGTTGGTGACTGACAAGTCTGATGCGGGACAGGCAGGCATGGTTGCAAGGGAAAATTGGTTGGTTGGGGTTGGGTGTTGGGTTTTTCCTCCTTTTTCTTTTGTCAGAGAGGTGGGCTCTGCGGTCTTCTTCAAAGGAAGGTTGCTGCCCGCCGAACTGTGAGGCAGTGGTCAATGGCAGGCACCAAGAGATTTCTTTAAGCAATCCTTGTACCTCTTTGGTGCACCTCTGTCTCGGAGGTCAGTGGAGAGCTCGCTATATAAGACGATCTTGGGAAGGCGATGGTCCTCCATTCTGGTGACGTGACGTGTCAATTCAGGATGGCTGGCTGTCAGCGCGGGCTGTCAGCGAGGGGACATCCCCACACTGATCCTGCTCTCTCCCCACTCACGGGCTGGATTGGCTAGCGGGGGAGGAGGCGGGCTGGAGCGGCCCATGGGTGAGGAGGCGGGTTGGAGCGGCCGGCGGGGGGAAAGGAGGCGCTCCCTTCTCCCTTCTCCAGCTCCCTTCTCCCCCGCCGGCCGCTCCAGCTCCCTTCTCCCCCGCCGGCCGCTCCAGCTCCCTTCTCCCCCGCCGGCCGCTCCAGCTCCCTTCTCCCCCGCCGGCCGCTCCAGCTCCCTTCTCCCCCGCCGGCCGCTCCAGCTCCCTTCTCCCCCGCCGGCCGCTCCAGCTCCCTTCTCCCCCGCCGGCCGCTCCAGCTCCCTTCTCCCCCGCCGGCCGCTCCAGCTCCCTTCTCCCCCGCCGGCCGCTCCAGCTCCCTTCTCCCCCGCCGGCCGCTCCAGCTCCCTTCTCCCCCGCCGGCCGCTCCAGCTCCCTTCTCCCCCGCCGGCCGCTCCAGCTCCCTTCTCCCCCGCCGGCCGCTCCAGCTCCCTTCTCCCCCGCCGGCCGCTCCAGCTCCCTTCTCCCCCGCCGGCCGCTCCAGCTCCCTTCTCCCCCGCCGGCCGCTCCAGCTCCCTTCTCCCCCGCCGGCCGCTCCAGCTCCCTTCTCCCCCGCCGGCCGCTCCAGCTCCCTTCTCCCCCGCCGGCCGCTCCAGCTCCCTTCTCCCCCGCCGGCCGCTCCAGCTCCCTTCTCCCCCGCCGGCCGCTCCAGCTCCCTTCTCCCCCGCCGGCCGCTCCAGCTCCCTTCTCCCCCGCCGGCCGCTCCAGCTCCCTTCTCCCCCGCCGGCCGCTCCAGCTCCCTTCTCCCCCGCCGGCCGCTCCAGCTCCCTTCTCCCCCGCCGGCCGCTCCAGCTCCCTTCTCCCCCGCCGGCCGCTCCAGCTCCCTTCTCCCCCGCCGGCCGCTCCAGCTCCCTTCTCCCCCGCCGGCCGCTCCAGCTCCCTTCTCCCCCGCCGGCCGCTCCAGCTCCCTTCTCCCCCGCCGGCCGCTCCAGCTCCCTTCTCCCCCGCCGGCCGCTCCAGCTCCCTTCTCCCCCGCCGGCCGCTCCAGCTCCCTTCTCCCCCGCCGGCCGCTCCAGCTCCCTTCTCCCCCGCCGGCCGCTCCAGCTCCCTTCTCCCCCGCCGGCCGCTCCAGCTCCCTTCTCCCCCGCCGGCCGCTCCAGCTCCCTTCTCCCCCGCCGGCCGCTCCAGCTCCCTTCTCCCCCGCCGGCCGCTCCAGCTCCCTTCTCCCCCGCCGGCCGCTCCAGCTCCCTTCTCCCCCGCCGGCCGCTCCAGCTCCCTTCTCCCCCGCCGGCCGCTCCAGCTCCCTTCTCCCCCGCCGGCCGCTCCTGCTCCCTTCTCCCCCGCCCCCGAAATCAGTCCCAACAGTGTGGCGACAGCCCGCGCTGGCTGTCCGACAGTGTGGGGACTGGGAGAGGTGCTATTAGGCACTGGCCAGCTGACTGTCACCCGAATGCAGCCGCTTTTTGGCAGCTGTATTCAGATGGCTGGGGAGGCCACTATGCTGTGGGAATTATCCCTCTCGGAGGAGGGTTACCAAGCTTGCCTTGCAGGTGCCTCCTGCACATTTGTGTGGCCTTCTCACAGCGCATTTTGCCAAAATATGCGGCTTGACAACTGGGGCAATTGGCCACCTGAAAGTGCCTTAAGACTGTTTGGTCTCATTCAAAGAACACAGTCACAGGGTACAATAAGGCATTTTCCTGAATACAAATTGAATATCATTTTTTTTAAAGTATTGTTACAACTTGTGTTTTGCATCTTCCAAGAGCTAGGGAAATGGCTTGTTGTTAATCATTTATTCTCCTGTACAAGTCATAATTAAGAGACATTCTCCTTGTATACAAAAGTCAACAGAAGTCTGGAAGGGTTGCTCTCAGTGCACATTGATAGCCGTTCTCTGCCTGCCTGATTTCTGGTTGTCAATTAACATATGCAAATAGATAGTTTCGCTCTAATCCTATGAAAGTTAACAAAGGTCACCAAAACTTCTGGGCAGAAACAATGTCAACCTGGACGTTTAATGCAGCCTTTGACAATTTACATCGTGTCTAACAGATAGTAACTTAATCTACATTTGGGCAGGAAACCAGTTTATGAATGGGCTGCCTTTTGGCAGTTCATTTCAGTTAGTACTATTGTGTTAAAAGTATATCAGGCAGGCATCAGGATATTTGGAGCCTGGGGGTTTTGTAGAAGAGGTGAGAATTCATTCCTGTCTGGGATGTTTGTTAGTTTTAAACTTGTAACCTGTTCTCTGGAAGATTCTGACTGAGTAAAACTTATGCTGGTTTTCTTATAAACAATTTTTGTAGCTATCTTATAAACACAACTTTCTATATTTATCCTATGAGCACAACTTTCTACATTTCTACAAGGGAATACTTAGTGGTATGTGAGTGGGAAGAAAGAGGTTGAGAACCAGTGAGTTAAACACAAAATAGTCCCAGTCCTCTTTTCCAAATAGAAGGCAAAGTGGTCTTCATTAATTCAAAAGCCACGGATTCTGTGTTTTCCCCTTCTTCCAGGGGTAACACACAACAAACAGCATCAATTCTGGTTACTGTCACTCAACCCCATCTTTGACAAGGTTTCAGCCCCTGCATGTCGCAAGGTTTTTACTTCTGGGAACTCCAAGCTGAACTGTTCCAAAACTGAAAACAAAATGTCTGAATGCAGTAATATATTTCTCCAAATCATGTAACTGTTAACATCATTACCGAGGTAAAGAATTCCAATTCTTGGAAACCACATGATCATCAAAATTTCCACTCAAGTTCTGTTCCTTTTTCAAAACCATTCCATATCCATAATAACCTCTGACCTCATCTCTGTTTAAGAGGCTTAAGTGGCTTTGATTAAAAATAGATGGCTCCCTCAGTGACTTCCTGTGCCAGCCGCCCCAACCCTGGCATCCCAAAGGGACAGGAGCCGGAGTGTGCTCCTAGGCGCCTCCCGTGAAGCTGTCCCTCTCAGGTGGATGACCATTCCACAAATCTGAATCCGCTTCTACAGGTGCATTCTTGGCAGAGAACGCACTTGAAAGCGGCTTTAGTAAGAATACAGATATAATATTTTAATTTAATAATTTACTGACATTTTTTATAAAAGAAATATAGTTTAGCACTAAAAGTTAACATAAATCTGTTAAAATACTGTGTAAAAGTTGACCCCCCTATTTTTGACCCCGGCTGCCCATTCATCTGAGTTCCCAATGCTCTGAATGCAGATTTGCCATCCAAGCTCCAGAATGATGCTGGTACTTACTCTGGTCCAATGTAGTACGCACGTAATCATCGACCCACAAAATTCGACTACATATGGAATGTGCACTTTTTGATTATTGAAACTCATGCAAATTAGCAGTTTTTAAAACTACATTCCTGAATAAATATTATGTACATGCCTTTCTTAATATTTACACAGAATATTAGTAGCAAATGTGCATGTAAGAGTAAAAACGCTTATGTAATATTCAGGTCTTGTGGCTCTCAAACCTCTGGTTTCTCGTTTGTGACTCTTGTGTTAAGCATGTTTGGCCACCCCTGATTTATAGGAAGTAAAGGGTGACCAATTTTTCGGGCCTGAGCCCTTCGTCAAGGTGTGTGTGACCTGCTGAATTTCTCCAGTACTTTTGTGGTACCACACAGAATTTGCAGACGTTCCTGTTTAACTTGAGTACAGAAGGTTGTGTAATAAAAGTGGAGGGTGTAGTGTTCCAGTAGATCAGAGTGCAGAATGGTGTGTTGCCAAGACAAAGTACAATGAACATGTAATATTGCACAAAATTGCCTTCTGCCTCCAGTAAGGCAAAGGATTGCCATTAGTGTCGCCTGGTGTCCCTTAGAGTAAGAGAAAGAAAAGCATAGAGAGTTCCTTCAGAGACAGAGTACCCGTGGATTCTCCTCCATTGCTCCTGCGGCCACAGACTCCTGTTCGATCCATCGACAACCTGAGGTTCCGATCTAAACCTCTGATACAATCAGCGCCAAGGCCCTTCTTGCCCTCAGCACCCTCCTGGGTCCAGTTCCTGGGTCCATTACCTGGTTCCCACAAGCCAGTCTGCAACCCGTGTGCCTCCCCGACAGTGAGCCTCACTTCACCCACGTGCATTGCCCCCCAAATGAGGAGGGTGGTTCCTTCACACAAGGGTTTTCCCAGCACCATTAACAGAGGTGTGTCTTTATTCCAGTTATTTACTGTAAATGCTCTGGAACCGGAATCCCAGACTTTGAACTAGAGCCAGAAATCTCAAGGTGTGTAGATACCTATCTCTCAAAGTGAGGCCTGCAAATGCCATTCGGAGCTCGAGTTACAGAATTCAGCTGGACAGCATGTTCCACCGCACCTTTGTTTCTCTGTAATGCAGTCGAGCACAGTTTTTTAAGGAAGGAAACTACCATTGTTATTGAGGTTTCGCCTCCCAGTGCTTTGATTTTTATGATGTGGTAAGCATTACAGTGTGAACTGTGGTTGAATGGCGATCAGGATTGAGTGCATAACCTCCAGCTGCTAATTGTTCTTCTGGCCCTTCTGCACTTGCTAATGGCGCAAAGAAGTCATTAGAGGCATTGTGTCAGGGCTGTTGACAGTGGGATTCAATCTGCTTTCCCCTTAGTCTGTCATGACAAGTGCTCTTCAATGTGCTTCCACAGAATATAAACAGGCCCTTCTAGTCTGCGCCGAACTGTTATTCTGCACGGTCCCATTGACCTGCACCTGGACCGTACCCTTCCCATCCATGTATCTGTCCACATTTTTCTTAAATGTCCAAATCAAGCCCGCATTCACCACTCGTTCCACACTCCCACTACCCTCTGTGAAAATATTTTTCCCCGATGTTCCCATGACTCACCCAAAATGGAAAAAAAACCTGCTTGTATTTGCTCTGTCTATACCCCTCAGTTTTCCTTTTTAAAATATATTTATTGATTTTAATGAAGAACTTGTACAAATAAAAAAATTCAATACGATGATATGGACCATAACATAAACTAAATAAGGTATTCTGTATATTCACTAACATATATAAATTGTAAATCACATCCATAATTCATGTTCTAAATTGGAGCCCCTAAACATTTTGGACCATTGACACCTTCATGAAATCCTTGATGCTTCATAAACCCCAGGCATTGAAGAGGGGGGGGGGGGTGGCAGGCCTGGAGGTGCAAGTGGTCATGGTGCTGGTTGTTGGGGGGGGGGGGAAGGAGGAGGGGAAGGGAGGGTGGTGACGCTAGCCACAAGGGCATTCAAGAACACATACCACTTTCTTCTCCTCTCCATCCACCCTTCCTTGTCCTTACGTCTGCTCTCAACTTAGTAAAAGGCTGAAGTCAAATAGAACATGGCGACCGCTAAGACCCGCTCTCATGAGAGGTTGGCCACCCCTGCCGTAGGTGCTATTTTCTGTAGATATGCCTCCGCTTTTGACCCCAGAAGTTAAATTGACCTCCCAACATTATTGACCCTTTGGATATTCCTTTCGGACCCCCTCCCCAAACAAGGGGTCAATATTGACCACTTTGGAGACCTCTGTTCTCAATAATATATACCTTTTTTTCTAGGGAAAAAAATAATAATAATACAAAAGAAAGAAGAAAATAGTAGAGGATAAAAACTTGAACCCCTTACCGAACCGCGTTGCCAGATGCTCTATATGACTGGTATTAAAAAAACACAAAGGTTTAAAAAAAATAAGGAATGTGGAAAGATACAAGTCAGACAATTTAATTGCATTGGAGTAAAATGAAAAAGTAAGACAGTGAGTCATAAATGACCCCCCACAACTTCTTGAATCTTGTCTCTGGATTATTAATTGAACGGCGAATCATTTCCATGCTCAAACGGACAGGGTATCCCGCAACTGCTGATCACGAGTAGGCGGGACAGCCTCCTTCCATTTACATAAAATCTTTTGGCCTCGGCAAAAGAAATAGAGCAACTCTGAACTAGAGAGAAAGAATCATTCCCTCTCGTTGTGCTGCAGAGGGCCACCAAGGGGTTTGGTGTTAAATCTATATTGAAAATATTTGATAGAATTCGGAAAACCCCTCTCCAGTATTTTTCTAGACCAGGACATCATAAGAATTAATGACGCCTCTCCACTCTTACACCAGGGAGTCGTACCAGATTAAAAGCAAGACGATTTTTTTTAAAGATGCACAGGATGTTAACAGGCCCACAAGACCGTGCCACCCAATTGACCTACAACCCATTGTTAGTTTTGGAAGGGTGAAAGGAAGCCCATGCAAACGTGGGAAGAATGTGCAAACTCATTACAGACAGTGCTGCATTAAGCGTTACGCTGACTGTGCCGCCCAGCCGCTACACCGACCGTGCCACCCTCATTCTCCGACGCTCCAGGGAATCGTCCAAACCTATCCCCATAAACATTTTTGCTTTCCCTCACTCTATCCAGCTGAGCATCCCCCCAAGGGCCAGGGCTACTTGACCCTTTCTCCCCACAGGCCCCTGTTAGTAATCCTTTACTTACCCTGCCTGCCTATAACAGGAACTTCCAGGGCAATTGGAAGGGGAGCTCAAGTTTGGGTATTTTTTAAATTTACGATCTTGTTTGCACATGATATCAGGGATATTTATCTTCACTGTTTTAACACCAACCACAGGTCGAGAATTAACGATTACAACAGTTTTGCTCTAATCTTAGCCTTTTGGTTAGCTCAGCGCTTCCACAGTGCCAGCAATCCCAGTTTGAATCTGCCACTGTCTGCAAGGAGTTCGTGTATTCTCTCCATGCCCGTGTGGGTTACCTCTGACATGGAGGGTGGGGGTTCATCGATATAGGTGCACCCTACCAGCTTCCTTCTGCTGACAACCTGTCTCACCTCCATGCCAGTGCCCCAGTCCGGCCCCCATTGTCTCGGTCAGATCCTCGGCGCACCTTTGCTGTGCTGACAAACTGACTCACCTCCCTGTAAGCCAGGGTCAACAGTGGAAAGGAAGCATGTGCACTGAGGGGCGTGGTTAGTTCAGCAGGGACACACCTGCCTGCATCCAATGAAGTCTCAACGTACCCCCACCCCCCCACGGGGTCCATCCACCCTGTCAGACTGCTGTCGGCTCCAAACAGCCTGTTAACAGGAGCCGACTGTGGTTTATTTTTAAAATATGCTAATAAAATTTAAAACCGTTACATGGTCATTTGTTATGAAAATATTGTGACAGCATCTCTCCTTTGGTCAGACTTTGGGGGGGATTGCCCAAAGGTGAAAAATCGGGGTTGGTCCTATACACAGGCATATACGGTAATCCCTTTCCTCCAAATAAAAGATGATCTCTTCGAACCATCCAGCCCTGACAGTGAGCATCGGCTCTCTGCACTTTCTGGTGTGTCATCTTCTCTCCGCACCAGGGCACTGTGGCCTGACTTGTGTTAAGTCCTACTGTATCCTCTCTGGTATTTGCCTTAACTACTAAATGTTGCATAGCCCAAATGACTGGCCCTTCTCTCTACCTGAGGGGGGATCTGTGGGCATGCCCTCTGGGCATTGCTTCCTCCTTCTCTGTGAGGTCTTGGAGGATCATGTTAATGGAAGCACTCTGGGCAGTGTGGACAAACTGAAAGATCCTGGGGTATGGACTATTGCACATATGGTAAATGATGGGATGCAGAGATGGGCTGAGAAGTCGCAGGTGGGAGTTCACCCAGAAAAGTGTGAAGGGGTTCATTTTGGTTGATCACTTTTGAAGGCAGAGAGGACTCTGTCAATGGAAGGATAGAGTGGAGGAACTGGGAGATCTTGGGGTCCATGTCCACAGGACACTCATATCTGCTGCACAGGTTGATAGTGTAAAGAAGGCGAACAGTAAGCTGGCCTTCATTAACCGTGGGATTGATTTCAAGAGCCGTGAGGTAATGTTTCAGCAAATCAACATTAGTTAGACCCCACTTGAAATAGAATCAGAATTTATTTTCATGAACAAGTCATGAAATTCAGTGTTTTGTGGCAGCATGACGGTGGAAGAGTTCATATTATAACAATCTTATGACATTACAATAAAAAAAAATAGTGGATTTTTATAAAGCAGTGTTTGTGGTTCATTGATTATCAGGAATCTGATGGCAGCAGGGAAGAAGCTGACCTTTTGCCACTGTGCTCATCTTCAGGCTCCTGTACCCTTTTCCCCAATGGTAGCAGAGTGAGGAGGACATGGTACGGGTGGTGTGGGTCTTTGAGGATAGAGGCTGCATTTTTAAGGTACTGCCTCATGTCGATGTCCTCGATGGAGTGAAGTCTAGGGCCTGTGATGTCATAGGCCGAGTTAACAACCCTCTGGAGTTTTTTTTTCTTGTCCTGAGAGTTGGTGCCTCCATCCCAGGCAGTGATGCAACCAGCCAAAATGCTCTCCACGGTACCACCTGTAGAAGTTTTCAAGACTCTTTGGTGAACCTACTGAACCTCCTCAGACACCTCACAAAATATAGCTGCTGGCGAGCCTTCTTTGTGATTGCATCGACATGGAAGCTCCAGGACAGATCCTCGATTCAGCGTGTTCAGTTCTGGTCATTTAGCTTCAGGAAGGATGTGATGTCAGAGAGATTCGTCTCAGACTGGGAGATCGCTCTGTTGAGCACCTGGGCTCCGTCCACCACAATAGCGTGGATCTCCAAGTGGCCACCAGTTCAAGGCTCCATCCCAGTCCCTTGCCGACATCTATCCATGGTCTCGTGTACTGCTAGGCTGAGACCACCCGTAAATTGGAGGAACAACGCCTCATCTTCTGACGGGGCACCCTC
The DNA here is from genome assembly GCF_036971445.1 of Narcine bancroftii. Classification (NCBI taxonomy): domain Eukaryota; kingdom Metazoa; phylum Chordata; class Chondrichthyes; order Torpediniformes; family Narcinidae; genus Narcine; species Narcine bancroftii. Next base: position 67,038,109 of record NC_091476.1, read on the forward strand.
TAACTGGATGTCGTTCTTATCAATTTCTCTAGCTTTTGTTAAAACCCTACCACCTTCTTCCCCTGTTGTTTCTCTAGATAGAGCGTCTCACCAATCCCTTATCTTTTCAATTAACACTGAATTCTGAGACTTTCTGATATATCCTGCTTTTTTGATTGTTTTTTCTCTCTCTTGAGGAAGGGCTCAGACCCGAAACGTCAGCAATATATCTTTCCTATAAATGCTGAATAGACCAGCTGAATTCTTCCAGCATTAAATGCTCTTGAGGGTCCAGAGGATATTTGCAAGGACACTGCCTGGATTGGAGAGCGTGCCGTGTGAGGATAGGTTGAGGGAACTTGGTCTTTTCTCCTTGGAGGATGAAGGGGTGTACGAAATTGATGAGTGACATTGGTCATGCGGGCGGATTGAAATGGCCAACACCTGAGAGCCAAAGGTGCTTGGGAGTTAGTTCAAGAGGTAAGCTCTTCTCACAGAACAGAGATTGCATGGAATGCACTCCTGGCAATGGTGGTGGAGACAGGTTCAATAGGTTCTTGTAAGAGACCATTGGAGTCTTGGAGGATTATACAGTAGGCCAGGATTCCCCGGAACCCTGGGGTTCCACAAAAGGTGGCCAGGGGTTCCACAAAAGGTGGCCAGGGGTTCCACAAGAAACGGTGATAAATAGGCTAATGCATTTTTGAGTAATTTTTGTTTAATTTTATATTTGTAATTTTACTATACACGGACGGCATATTGTCGGAAAATCCTTGGTTATTATTATAAAGGCTTCAATCTCTTATATTATTGGAGGGGAGTCACGTGATGGAGTAGTGGCCAGTCGGGAAAACCAGCCCTCTCCAGGAAAATAGAAAAAAAAGTCAGGAAAAAGCAAAGCATAACAGAAATAAAGTACAAGAAATAGAAGATAAAGATACAGAGAAGAGAAAGAAAATGGCTTCCAAGAAGGAGAAAGTAAGAACAGTTGGGAAAAAAAGTTTAAAAAGTCGCCGGAGAAGAAAGAAGAAGGCCTTACCTGCAGGAAGGAACAGAACGCTGTGGTGACGAGGAGCACCCGACCCTCGAGGTCAGTACCTGCCCTACAGAGTCATTACACTACAAAAATGGCTCTCGGAGCCAAACAAAAGTGCGCAATCAGAGGAGAAAGAGGACACTGGCAGGAGGGGGGCTCAGCAGAGGAGCGGGCTGTCACAGACCGAACAGCTGAGAGACGCCCAACACCAGGGCTCTCAGCTGGAGGATAAGAAGGACAGCAGAAGAGGGTGCGATGAGACGTGGAAGACAGACAGAGGGAAGATTGACAAGAAGACCAATGTCAAGAAGCCCAAGAGGGGAGGAACAGCAACAAGAGACCCAGCAAGAAGAGGCCTGACACAAAGATACAAGCAGCTCATCAGGAAAAACAGAAGAGACACAGACACAAAAGAAGACCAAGATCTTCACAGAGAAATAGAAGATAAAACTGATGGACAGAATATAGATAGTCATTTTTGAAGAACAAATGAGATCAGTAAAAGAATGGTTTTCATTAGAGTTTAATGCAATTAAAAGGAAAATGAAAAGAACAGAAGATAAGATACAAAGGTTAGAACTGGTAATGACGGAAATAGGGAAAAGTGTGGAAGAGTGGGAAATGGCTGTAGAAATGGAAGTGAATGACGAGAAAAATTGGAAGAAAGTGACAAAAAAATTAAAGAGATACATGAGTTGTTATCTCAGAAAATTGATGTGTTGGAAAATTATAGTAGGTGAAAGGGTGAAGAAGGCACAGACATGAAGGAATTTGTAAAAAGATGGATCCCAAAGGTCCCGGGAACGACAGAAATGCAGGAAAGAATGGAAATAGAAAAGGCACACAGAGCATTAGCTCCGAAACCACAGATACATCAAAAACCAAGATCCATCTTAGTAAAATTTTTGAGATATACGACAAGAGAAAATATACTGGAACAGGCAAGGAATAAAATTAGAGAAGATAATAAACCATTGGAATACAAGGGTCAAAAAATATTTTTTTATCCAGACATAAGTTTTGAACTCTTAAAGAAGAGGAAGGAATTTAATACAGCAAAATCAACTTTATGGAAAAAAGGTTACAAATTCATATCAAGATATCCAGCTGTGCTTAAAATATTTATACCCGGGAGGCAAAACAGACTGTTCTCGGATCCAGAGAAAGCACAAGAATTTGCAGAACGTTTGCAGGACAAAAGAGATGAAGAGATGTCACAAGAATGAAGAACGGCGATAAAAACAATGTATATGTAAAGAACTAAAGAGGGAAAAGAGAAGGGAAGGAAGGGAGTAAGGGGGGAAAAGAGAGAGAGCTTTGTTATATGTGTTTTTTAAAAAAAGTGTTTTCTGGAGAGGGCTGGGTAGAGGGGGAATAACCGTCACTGCAAAATCAGTTGACGCTGCGAACAAGATCGCAACCCAAATGAAAAGGGGGGTTGTGGTTGCCCGGCAAAGGGTATGGGGCAACTCAGAGAGGGGGGGGAACTTTTGGGGTTAAGGTATTAGTGGATGTGGGAACTGCGGGGGTACTTTAGGTCTTAAATGTGTTGTCGTATATTAAGTGTAATAAGAGAAAACTAAGAGATGAAAATGGGGAAAAGGGGAATGACGGTGGAAAAGAAGTGGAAAAGAGATGTATGCAAGAACGTTTTGGGAAGAATTAAATCAGATACTAAATAAAATTACAAAAAACATACCCAAAAAACCAGAGATATTTCTTTTAAGTAATATAAGAAATAGAGAATTTGGTCTCAAATTGGATAAAGTGCAAAAAAAATTTATTATGATAGCCTTAGCGATAGCAAAAAAAATGTATAATGTCAACTTGGAAAATGGAAGAGAGCATGAGTATACAGCAATAGTACATGGAATGAATAAATGTATTCCATTGAAAAAAAAATAACATATAATTTAAATAATAAAGTCACAATGTTTGAACAAATTTGGGAACCGTACATGGAACATATCAGAGAGAACTTGCCTACGACCTCCATCCCCTAAAATGAGAATGAAAATGATAAGAAGACAAAACGACTGGATTCAGTGCGTAATAAATAGATGATGCATTTTTCTTGTTTGTTTTCCTTTGTGAAAATATTGTTTTATGGTTTTATTGTATTGTATATGTTGAATATTTATGGGTATTGGAGGGGGGTGGGTAGAGGGGAGGGAGGGAAGGGGGGAAAAAGGGGAGAAAAGACCACTGTGTAAATTTAATGAGATACATTTGTACATATTTTGGTTGATATGGTTCATAGTGTGAAAAATAAAAAAAATTTTTAAACCTCATTATTTAAAATGAAAACCTTGGTGTGAGGTCTCATAAACGAGCAGTATGATTTTTTTTTAGCATTGCCAATAAATCTGACAAAAAAGGGGGTAATTTTTTTCCTTAAACAAGTTATCCGAAAAAATATATATATTTACTGCGTGAACTATGAGAAAATGGTATGTAATCATTTTTATGCAGGGGTTCCCTAAGACATGAAAACTATTTCAAGGGTTCCACAGGGGTAAAAAGGTGGGCCAAGGGGCCGAGGGGCCTGTCCTGCACCGTCCTCTTGCTCTGAGTGTGCGCAGTCGATCTCCATATCTCAGTGCCACACAAGAAGGGGCATTGGTGTCCTGGTGACTGTCACTGAGCCGTGCAGCACGTGGTCACATTGTCCTCATAGCACTACCATTATTCGGAGTTCCCCCTTTTGTTTTTAAAAGCCATTGTTTGGTCCAAAGCAAACTGGAAACTCTGTGCTTGCATAAATTTGACTTCAGCTTCAGGAAATGTGACTCTCCAGCCTGTGCAGATTAAAATCTTTAACCCTCTGCAGCCCGAGTTGAAAAGGGATTGGATAGCTCAGCTGTGAACCAAGATGCAATGCTGTCTGTCCAGCGAGTCATCTGGCTGGACTCCTCATAGCTAGTACAGTCCTGAAGGATAGATGGATCAGTTGGTACAGAGAAAAGCAATGTTATTGTGCTCCTTTATATTAAGGTGGTGAAGAGCTCAGGCCTATGACATTCCTCTCGACTGCTGTGTGACCTACGGAGTTTCTCAGGGCGGGTGGGGAAGGTCTCTTAGTATATTGGAGTTGGAGGTGTAGCTGGTGACAATGTTGGGTGGGAGGGAATCAAGTCAAGTTTATTGTCATCTGATTGCACAAAGTACAACCTGACGATACAACTCATCTGCTCCTCAGCACAAAACATTGCCAGACATGACGCACATACAGGCAAACAATCAATATGCAAGGCAAGTATTCATCTATACAAATAAATAAATATAGTTTTGTACATATAAGAGTTTCGGATGATTAGTGCAAGCAGTTCCTTGGGTCGTTCAGCATTCTCACTGCCCGTGGGAAGAAGCTGTTCCTCAGCCTGGTGGTGCTGGCTCTGTATCTCTTCAGACAGCTGTCCCGGGGGTGGAGACGCGATGGAGTAGTGGCTGGTTGATTGGATCCAGCTCTGTCCAGAGAAAAGGGAAAAAAAAGTTGGAAAAAACAGAGCTCAATAAACATAAAATACAGGAAGAGAAAGATAAAGTTACAGAGAAGAGACAGAAGATGGCACCAAAAGAGAAAAAGTAAGAATAACAAAAGGGAAGAAGGAAAATCACTGGAGAAGAAAGAAGAAGGCGTTACCTGCACGTCGGAGCAGAGAGCCACCGTGGAGAGGATCAGCCGATCTCCGGTATTGGTGAGTCCCCATAGGAGCAGTGTCCTCCCGACCGGCGGACTTCAAAAATGGCTCCCAGAGCCAAGAAGAGGTGCGCAACTACGCTTGCGCAGTGCACAAGTAAAAGAAAAGGTTAACCCCGGCGGGAGAGGGACTCAGCTGAGGAGCGGCCAGCTGAGAGACGCCGTATCGGGGTGTTCGGCTGGGGGAAGTAAGTAAGAAAGAAGAAGAGTGGTGAGAAAGAGAATGAAGGGCTGGAAGAGGGTGAGCGGCAACGGGGCGACCTGCAGCAGGAGGCCCAGCAGCGGGCCGACCTGCAGTGGGAGGCCCATCAATGGGTCGACCTGCAGCAGGAGGCCCAACAGCAGGAGACACAGCAGCAGGAGGCCCAACAGCAGGAGACACAGCAGCAGGAGGCCCAACGCAGGAGACACAGCAGCTGGAGACCCTTCAAGGATACAGAAGCAGCTCACCAGAGAAGGATGATACACAGATACAGAGAAGAGAAGATGACACAGACATAGATACACAGAAGAAGAGGAGGAAGACCACCAAGAATTTCAAAGGAAAGAAGAAGGTAAAATAGAAGGACAAAGTTTAAATAAAGCCTTTTTTGAAGAACAAATGAGGTCAATAAAAGAATGGCTATCATTAGAATTTAGTTCAATCAAAAGAAAAATGAAAAGAGCTGAAGACAGAATGCAAAGCTTAGAGTTGGTCATGTCTGAAATAGGGAAAAGAGTAGAAAATGTGGAGGAACGAGAAGCTGCTGTAGAAATGGAGATAAATGATTTAAGAGGGAAGTTGGAAGAGAGTGAAAAAAAATTAAACAAGATTTATTGTCACAAAAAATTGACGTATTGGAAAACTACAGTAGGTGAAACAACATAAAAATAGTGGGCCTGAAAGAAGGCAAAGAAGGGTCAGATATGGAGGAATTTATAAAAGGATGGATCCCGAAGGAGCTGGGAATGACAGATTCACATGATGAAATAGAAATCAAAAGGGCGCATAGAGCACTAATAACGAAACCACCACCACATCAAAAACCGAGATCCATATTGGTAAAACTTCTGAGATATATGACGAGAAAGCATACTGGAGCAGGCAAGAAAGAAGGTTTGAGAAGACAATAAGCCGTTGGAATATAAGGGACAAAAAATATTTTTTTACCCAGACATAAGCTTCGAACTTTTAAAGAAGAGGAAGGAATTCAACACGGCGAAAAGAATTTTATGAAAGAAAGGTTATAACTTTATATTAAGACATTCAGCAGTACTCAAAGTATTTATTCCTGGGGAGTGGAATAGACTGTTCTCAGACCCAAAGAAAGCCCAAGAATTTGCTGAACATTTGCAGGACAGGAGAAGAGAGGAGGAGGAGTGACAAGAAGGAAGACCGGCAAGAAAATATATAAAAATATAAAGATAATGTATATATAATGATTTAAAGATGGATAAGAGAAGGGGAAAAGGGGGAAAAAAGAGAGCTTTGTTATATGTATAGGAAAATAGTGCTCTCTGGGGGTGGGAGAATAATGGTCACTGTGAAATCGGTTGACGCGAGTAAGTTCGCAAACCGAATGGAAAGGGGAGTTATGGTTGCTGTCAAGGGATATGGGGCAACCCAAGGAGGGGAGGTTCATTTGGGGTTAAAGGTTTATTGCTTGTGGGGATTGTTGGGGTATTTCATGTCTTAAGTGTGTTGTCATATATTGAGATTAAAAAGGAAAACTTAAAAAACAGTAATGGAAAAAAAAGGGGATGGAGGTGGTAAAGAGGCAGAAAAGAAGTGAAAATAAAGATACAAGATGTTCACGTTGGACTATATGACTATAAACATTAACGGAATATATTACCAAGTTTAAGTGTATCCCATTGGAAAAAAAAACACATAATTTAAGACAAAGTTACAATGTTTGAAAATACCTGGGAACCATGTATGGAACATAACAGAAAGAGCAGGCCTCGGACCACCACCGCCTAAAATGATAAAAAGACAAACACGATCAGATTTAATGTGAATAAGTAGATGATATGTCTTTTTTGTTTGTATTCCTTTTGTATAAAGATATTGTTTTATTGTATTTTATATGTCCAATATTTACTGTTTTTGGAGGGGGTGGGAAGGGATGGGAGGAAAAAAGAGAAAATGTCTCTGTGAATATTAAAAGAGATGCATCTGTAAATATATTGGTTGATATGGTTCATAATGCGATAAATAAAGAATTACAAAAAAAGAGCAGTCCCGGGAGGTCACGTTGATTGGAGGAGGAGAGAGAGGGAGACTCAAGTGCTCCTCTCGGCCACTTTTGTGGTCCTCCGATCAATTTCTCTGCAGCAACTGTACCTGCGCTGTGATGCAGCTGGCCAGGATGCTCTCAATAAGAGCTTCTGCAGAAGGTTGACATAATGGTGGCCGGTCACCTTGCCCGCTTCAGTCTTCTCAAGCAGTGCTGTTGCACCTTTCTGACAGGTGGTGATGTGTGTCCACGATGGCTCAATCGTTAAGTGATAGCCTGAGCCACATTCACAGGAAGGAGCAATTAACCCCCCCCCCAACCCCTGCATAAAATCTCTAGTTTTAGACTGAGGACCACCCACCTCAGCCCCTCATGATCTTGTGTACAGGTACTCTCCGCTTGTGACCTATGCAACTTACGACCGAAAATTTCTTTAAAATATAAAATTTACACGGATTAGGTTGTATTTGATAAACAATAACAGGGATATATGTGTTGGAAGAGCCAAAATGTGCGTACTTACCTTGTTAGATGGCTTTCTGGTGTCCGTAGCCTGGACGCGGCCATCTTGATCCCTGAGCGCATGTGGAATCAAGATGGTCGTGCCCAGCCTATGGACGCTGACTAACAAGGTAAGCATGTGGAAAGATTCACCAAGGTTGATCGACAATTTCTGGACACTTCAAGATGTTATTGCCAATTCTGCAGTGGGGGAAAAAAATTGATTTTAAAAAGTTTGCTTTAAGACTTCTGTACTCCATGCGCATGGGCAAAATTCTGACTTGCGTCCATTTCGAGATACAGTTGATCCTTCGGTCCAAATTACGGTCATAAGTTGAGACCTCCATGACGTTGGATGAAATTGGACTCTCAACCCCTTACACCTACCCTACCAGTAAACAAGACGACGGCTGGATTGATTGTAGCCTCATTAATTCCCGTCTCTGGGTACCCTTTCCTATCTCTGCATATCCATAATCTCACCATTTTTCCAAATACTTCCACTCCCACGTTTTTGAGGAGGCAAACTTCATTTTTGCTGCTTTGTCTTTAGTGGCCAATCCCTTTATTGTTCAAATGGCTCCAGGTTCTCGCTTGGGAAGAAGTTCTTCCACAGGACTGATGTCGCCTCTGAGCCACCAGCCCAGCCTCTCCCACCCACTCACTCCAGGTATCAGTCTTACAAGCCCAAGTCTGAAGTGTGGGATGGCGTCCTTCCTCCTCTCTGTATTCGACGAACTGGGAGATCTTGTGGTCTCTCAAAGCTGCTGAACAGGTTGATGGTGTTGTTAAGGTGTACATTGTGTTGGCCTTCATTAAACCATGGGATCAAGTTCAACAGGCGTGAGGTAATGTTGCAGCTATGCAACATTAGACCCCACTTGGAAGTTCAAGTGACCCCTCGCGGCACTCAGTTGGTCCCATGCAGGAGCAAGGAACATACTGATTGGGGTTGTCTGGCAGGGAAGTGATCTGCCATCGCCCAGTCAGTGCTGGAAAACTGCGTGCTCCAATCTATACTCCTTGTTTTGGCCACAAGCTGTGGTCATGTGCTGCCTGTTATCAGTTAATGAATATGGCCTGCAGGATGGATCTAATTATCTAATTGCTGCCTGCTGCAGTATTTGGACAGCACTCGTGACCTGCTCAAACTTTCCCAGTTCTGTTAAACAGCATTCGATGTCAAACCGTGCAATAAGGAGGGCAGTGCAGAGGAAGTTCACCAGCAATGAAGGGCTTGTCTTTTGAGGAGAGCTCAATTAGTCTTGGACTATGCTCATTGAAGCTTGCTTCGAGGGAGGAGCAGAAGGCAATATTACAGTTGTATAATATGACAAAAAGGAATAGATAAGTGTAAAAACACTGGAGGAATTCGTTAGGTCTTGCAGGGTCCATGGAATTAACTGGAACTAGGGGACGTAGCCTCAATATCCAGAGGAGTAGATTGAGGACGGAGATGAGAAGTAACTGCTGTTCCCAGAGGGTGATGAATATGTGGAATTCGCTGCCCATTGAACCAGGGGAGGGGACCTCAATAAATAGATTTAAGACAAGGTTGGATAGATTTTTACATAATTGGGGAATTAAGGGATGTAGGGAAACAGCAGGTGGGTGGAGATGAGCGATTGTCAGATTGGCCATGATCGCATTGATGAAGCAATCATCAGCTCCTTTTTCTTGTGTTCTTATGTAAAGATGTACAATCCAGGAACTATAAGGATTGGTAGATCCCAGATAAGTGTATTTTCCGGTTGCTTAAGATGACGTGTTGCACGACTGTGAACCAACAGCGAGGCGCGTCAATTTTAAATGTGATTTTTTTTAACCTATTTCTTTTTCTTGATTTTTTTTGCCGGTTGCTTGATGCTGCAGGTTGCTTGAATTCTGTATAATGGGATTTTACTGTACAACCAATGCTTTGGACATGAACCCTTCAAGGGGGAGATGAGAAGTGGGGAGGTGAGGTTGTTTCCACCGGGCAACTGAGAGGAGAACTAGGGGAAACCACCATGACATTCAGGAGAGTAGATTAAGACAAATGAGGAGGAACGATTTCTCTCAGAGAGTCGTGAACCTTTGCTGCCTCACTGAATGTATTCAAGATGGAGATTCTTGAATAGAAGGAAAATTAAGGGCTATGAGAGCCACGGTGAGATTAGCCATGATCGTATTGAAAGGTGGAGCATGTGATCTGCTGCTCTTATTTCTTGAGGCCTGTCAAATCCTTGGTATAGGAGCAGGGCTGGTCAGGGTATCGAGATCAAGTATAATCTCAAAATAAAGAGTCTGTCATTCAAGGTAGTGAGGAGAATTTAGGAAAGCACCACCCCCCCAAAAAAAATCTTCGGCGCCAGAGAAATCCAGGGCTGTTCAGAGTAACTTGGTGGCTTTGACAGGACAGGTGCAAAAGACGCTTCTTTCTGTTTTGAGGTGAGCTGCATCCACTTGATGAAGCAGGTGATGCAGTGTTCAGAAGTGGGGGGGGGGGGGGGGGTGGGCTGAAATCAGTTGACAGCAATGGAAACCGAAGATCTGGGCTGAATCCTTAATGGTCTGCACGACGGGATCAGGGGGGTTAGAACGGCTGAGAATTTTTAAAACGTTTATTTTTTGAGAGAGGCCCTCTGTCCCACGAAGCCAGACGGCCCAATTAACCTAAAAACACTGTACTTTTTAGGAGGGTGGGGGGAAACCGGAGCACCCGGTGAAAGCCCACTCAGGTCACTGGTAGAATGTTTAAACTCCTTACAGATGGTGGACAGATTTAAACCCGGGCCACTGGTGCTAACCGGGATGCCTGAGTATCTGAGACCAGTGAACAGGAAGCCTGCCCTGTCCTAGTTCCAGAGGTCTTCTCACATCCCTGATGCCATCTCACATTTCAGATTTGGATTTATTGTCAGAGTACATGCACGACATCACATACAACCCTGGGATTATTTTTCCCTGCGGGCCAGGCAAAATTACCGCTATTGGCAATGCAAAAAAAACTGTATTCCATGTACACATGCAAACAAATAAATAAATGTAAGCAAACTGTGCAATACAGAGAGAGAAAAAAAATCAGTCTGATGGTGGAGGGATAGCCTCCTGAACCTGGTGGTGCGAGTCTTGTGGAACCGAGACCTCTTCCCCGATGGCATCAGTGAGAACAGAGCATGCGCAGATCCTTGATGATCGCCGCTGCTCTCCAACGGCTGAGTTCCCTGCAGATGTTCCTGGCAGTGGGAGGGTTTTGCCTGTGATGACCTGGGCCACTTTCACTACCTTTTGGCAGGCTTTACGCTCAGGAGTATTGGTATCCCCATACAGGCCATGATGCAGCCAGCCAGCACTTTCCACTGCACACGTGTAGAAATTTGACAAGGTTTCTGATGTTGTACCTAACCTCCGCAAACTCCTGAGGAAGTAGAGGCGCTGACAGGCTTTCTTCATGACACCATTTGTATGTTGGGTCCAGGCGAGCTCCTTTGACATAGTGATTCCCAAGAACTTAAATTTGCCACCCTCTCCACCTCTGATTCTCCCAATGATCACTGGATTGCACACGTCTGGTTTTCCCGTCTTGATGTCAACAATCAGCTGCTTGGTTTTGGTGATATTAAGTGTGAGGTTGTTGTTGTATCATTCAGCCAAGTTTTCAGAGTAGAGCTGCAGCTCTGTGGTGCTCCGGGAATGATGAAGATATTCTTACCAATCCTCAGTGATTTGAAAGTGAGGATCCAGTTACACAGTGGAGTGTCGAGTTCCGGGTCTCGGACTTTACTGATCAATTTTGAGGGTCCTTTTCAACTAATTATTCTGTTTCCCCCTTTATTTGAAATTAATTAAATCTATCTCCCAAGGCCCCAACCACCCTTGTGAATGAATCACCCATTTTGCGGCTCAATCTGTCCTTGAGATTTGTTTTTCTGTCCACAGTGTGAATTTTAAACAACTGCAAATGGGAAGAGGGTGATTGGGCAATCTCTCTCAGTGTACAAGCTCTTCTGCTTGCCAGAGCTGGGGGTGAGTTCAGCCTCTGTAAATTCTTGTAATTGTGCACAGGTCCTGGCATCTCCTTTTGTGGTTCTTTTTTTTAAAGCTGGAGGCTACGGCATCAGGATCGTAGTCGAGCATTGCACAGAATACACAAAGATTCAAGTCGCTATTGAAACCGGCTGGATTTTCCCCCAAATGAGAAAATGAGTTGCAGTTGGAGTTTATCTCTTTCCAAATGCAACATAGTAGCATCTGGGGAAGTTAAACCAGGGCAAGAACCTACCCATGGAAGGGGCAGGACCCTGGGGAGTGTTGTTGGACAGCAGGGCTATGGTACATGGTTCCCTGAAAGTGGCGTCACAGGGAGGCAGGCATTTGGCACACTTCAGATTTTAGATTTATTGAGAGAGTACATAGATGACATTACACACAATCCTGAGATTCTTTTATCTGTGAGCGAGGCTGAATTAGCATTTATTTGGCAGTGAAAAAAACTTAATTTACACATGTCAACAAATAAAGGAATGGAAACTAACTGCAATATAGAGAGGGGGGGGGAATCAGTAATGGGGGTTGGAATGATATAAGAAACCCTGGCAAATTTCTACAGATGTGTGGTGGAAAGTGTGCTGTCCGGCTGCATCATGGTTTGGTATGGGGAACACCAATGTCCCCTGACCATAAAGGCTTGCAAAAGATACTGAACCCAGCCCAGGACGTCACAGGCAAAACTCTCCATGCCATCGAGAACGTCTACAGGGAACGTCGCTGTCGGAGGGCAGCAGTAGCAATCGTTAAGAATCCGCAACACCCAGCGCATACGCTCTGTTCTCACTGCTGCCATCAGGAAAGAGGTGTCGGTGTCACAAGACTCGCACCGCCAGGTTCAGGAACAGTGGCTTCCCCTCCACCATCAGATTCCTCAATGACAAAGAGATTAATTTAGGGGCTGTGCAATTTATTTATTTTTCTCAGTTAGTTAGTTTACATTTCTTTATTTACATGAGTACAGTTTTGTTTTTTTTTTTCACTATTAAATTAGTGGTAATTCTGCCTTGCCCGCAGAAGAGGAAACTCAGGGATGTATGTGATGTGATGTCTGACAATAAATTTGGACGGTAAGAGTCCTTAAGTGAGTCTCTGAGTTTGTCGTTGAGGAGTCTGATGGTGGAGGGGCAGCAGCTGTTCCTGAACCTGGTGGTGCGAGTCTTGTGGCCCTGACACCTCTTTCCTGACAGCAGCAGCGAGAACAGCGAGAAGCAGCAGTGCGCTGGGTGGTGCGGATCCTGGATGATTGCTTCTGCTCTCCGACGGCAGCATTCCCTGTAGACGTTCTCGATGGTGGGGAGGGTTTTGCGTGTGACGTCCTGGGCTGTGCCCACTACCTTTTGCAGGGCTTTCCGCTCACTTGCCTTCATCAGTCAGGCCACAGAGCGCAGGAGTTGAGGCCTCACGTCACACTCGTACAAAACTTTGGTTGAGAGTACTGTGTGCAGTTCTGGTCGTCCAGCAACGGAAACGGGATAATTAAGCTAGAGAGGGTGCAAAAAAGAACCCGGAGAGAGGCAGCAAGGTTTGCATAGTTGTTAACGCTTCAGTGTTACAGCACTAGTGACCGGGGCTTGAATCTGGGGCTGCCGGTACGGAGTTTATACTTTCTCTCCGTGTCTGCATGGGTTTTCCCCTGGGTGGTCCGGTTGCCTCCCACCTTTCAAAATATACAGGGTGTTGGTTAATTGGCTGTATTTGGGCGGTGCGGGATAGTGGGCCGAAAGAACTTGTTCCCATGTTGCATTTCAACGAATCAGAAAGATGTTGCCAGGATTGAAGGGCTCTAGTTGAAAGGAGCAATTGGGTAGGCTGAGATTATTTTTGCAGGGAAGGTCGAGGTTCATACAATTACGAGACATTGGGGAGATAGCTGTAGTCCCAGGTCAATGAGAGGCCACAGTGAACAAGCTGGAATTGAAGGGGCCAGTCTTTCCACAGAGGGTATTGGGTATGTGGAATGGTCTACCGGAAGAAGTGGTGGTGCTGGGTGAGATTGCAGTGTTAAAATCTGGTCAGGTATGTGATTGGGAAAAATAGAGAAGGATGGAGCCTGCTTTGGGGGGGCATTTTTCCCAGCATGGACAAGAGGGGCTGAAAGGCCTGCTTCTCTGGTATGTGAATCTATAAACTGAGAAGAGCTCTTGCTGGAATATAAACCCAATGCTGGAGAAACTCTACTGATCAAATGGTGTATGTTATTTGGCACAGATAGATACGTAACCGACATTTGGGCCTTGCGGCCTTCATTAAGTTAGGCAGGCGCCCGAACAAAATGGTGGTGGGGGAGGGGCCCAAAGGCAGGAGGTAATAGGTGGACAAGGGAGGGAGGGCACACCAGCAAGCCTTGCGGCCTTCACTAAGTTAGGCAGGCGTCCGAACAAAATGGTGGTGGGGGAGGGGCCCAAAGGCAGGAGGTAATAGGTGGACAAGGGAGGGAGGGCACACCAGCAAGCAGAGGGGAGGGGGGTGGCTCTGTGACTGGAGAGGGAAGGGGGTGGAGAGCTGGAGGAGAGAGGGAGAACAAGGAGAGAGGGGCAGCAGAAACCGGAGATATTAATGCAGTCCAGTTGGAGAGGGCCCAGACGGAAAAATCGAGTGTTGTCCCTCCAATTTACGGATGGTCTGGGTGGGATAGTCCACGTCAGCACGGGAGTGGGGCTCGGAACTGATGTGGCTTTTCCCCCATAGTTCTAACTGGAGATGGTTTCGGGGGTGTCTGGGTGGGGGTGGATAATCAATGAATTAAAGACACGGCCTTATTTTTGATGTACTATTCTTGTTATTTTTTTTATATATAGTAACGTTGTTATTACATGAACATTTGCACGATGACACTACCCCAAATTTCAGGACTTGTTCATGACAATGAATGCTGATTCTGAAATGATACTGGGTCTGTCATCTCTCCTGGATCTGGTGTGAGGGTCTTCCCCCCCCCCCCCCCCCCAGCAGTGTAAATGGCTTGCAATGCTGTCATTGGAAATCCTGCTGATCAAGGGAGCTTCCCTGCAAGGTCCAGAGGCTGGGTTTCTTGCCGGGACTGCACTTTTGAAGCATTGACCCCGGTAAAGCCGCCTTCTTCTGCTTCCATCCCCACCACCGGTGCTTTCCGCAACCCCACTGTTCCACCGGCTGCCTGCAGAGTTGACGGCAGCTTGGCTCGGAACAGTGGCGGTTGACCAGCTGCCCAGTTGTTCCAAACACTTGGCCGATTTTGTGAGCTTCGCCTTCTGGCACAGACCAGGGCGGGTGCCTGTAAAGTGGTTGTGAAATGGCAAGTGTGGGCTGTTCTTTCCTCCTGCCCGTTATCAACTGTCCCAGCCCCAATCTGGCCCTTGGCTATCCGAGCACCCTTGGAATGAGGGACAATGATCTGGGCCGTTGCCTGCTCTGCCTTCAGAGCTCTGTCAGGCGACCTTCCCTGGCCATCCGCGGCTGAGCTGTGCTCCTGAACTGACAACGACGCTGCTGCATTCCACTCAACACTTGCGTCAATGAGGTTCGACTTCCAATGTAGTCTGTCTCTGTTTGACCTGCTGGATTCCTCTAGCCTTGTGTTTTCACTTCAGTCCTTGCCTCTGCAGCTCCATGGAGTTGAATCAAAAATCTATTTAATAATCAGACAGAAAACAGCTACTTAAACAAAGTGCCTGGTACCCTGGGCTCCCCCCCACCCCCAGCTTTTTATTTCGGGGCCTGAAATGTCAGTCGCCCGTTGCTTCCAAGGGATGCTGCGTGACCTGCTGCGTTTTTCCAGCACCTTTCTGCCTGGACCATTGAAGCCAGTTTTGGGCGCTTCATCTGCTAGTTCCCGATGGATTGTTCAGCACTACAGGGGGCACCCTGCACTGACGCTTTTATGTTTTATCACAATCCCCTTCCCTCATAGAACATGACAAACAGGCCCCTCAGCCCACCCAGTCCAGGCTGAACTAATATTCTGGCCGCACTTTAACATTCAAATATCTATATTAATGTGGCGCCATAACATAGTAATTGGCTCAGTAAACTCTTTGCAACCTTTGTATCACTAACCAATGTCTCTTAAACAAATTCCCTGCTATTTCCAGCTCGATTTCCCACCCTCCCTTCTTAGTTTGCGCTGCTTCATCTCTCTCTCTCTCTCTCTCTCTCTCTCTCTCTCTCTCTGCCAAGTCGGTTTCAACCTTCTCCTTCCCCACCTCCCCTCCCACGAAGCCTCTGCGGTGCTGGGCCTGCCTTCTTCACATGGACTTGCCTCCAAGCTTTTCCGTCACCCTTTCCACCAGCCTGAAGCGCCTCCTCCCTCCAGGACGCACCCACCTCTCCCTCTCCACATTCAGTGCGGAATTGGGAGGACGGTATAGGCCTTTGAACTTTCCCTAAACTTTATTCACAAGACCAAGCTGACCAGCTGCATCATGGTCCAGTATGGGGGACACTTGAGCATAATGCCCTGCAAAAGGTAGTGGACAGCAGCCCAGGATGTCACAGGAGAAACCCTCCCCACTATTAAGTGCATCTACAGGGAACGCTGCCATCGGAGAGCAGCAGCGATCATCCAGGATCCACACCACCCAGCACACGCTCTGTTCTCGCTGCTGCCATCAGGAAAGAGGTATCGGTGCCACAAGACTCACACTACCAGTTTCAGGAACAGCTGCTACCCCTCCACCATCAGACTCCTCGACAATAAACTCAAGCAGGGACTCGTTTAAGGGGTCTTACTTTTGCACTTTATTGAGTTTTTTTTTAAATTCTCTCTGTATTACACAATCAGTTTGTTTACATTTCTTTATTTCTTTACATGGTTTTTTTTGCACCAACGCTAAGTGGTAATTCTGCCTCACACACAGGGCAAAGAATCTCAGGGTTGAATGTTGGAGCGGCACGGTTGGCGTAACAATTAGCGCAAAGCCTTTACAGTGCCAGTGGTTAGGACCAGGGTTTGAATCCCGCGCTGTCTGTAAGGAGTTTGTATGTTTTCCCCATGTCTGCGTGGGTTTTCCCCGGGGGAGGGCTCTGGTTTCCTCCCATGATTCGAAACACGCCAGGGGTTGTAGGTTAATGGGTGGCGTGGACTGAAATGGCCGGTTACCGTGCTGCAAGTTTAAATTTATGTGATGTACAGACTGAAGGTCAGGATTCCTTGGCTGGGCTGACTCTTCAACCTCTGCTTGACGGGGGCTCTTTGATGCAGCCCTCAGGCATGATACAGCGCGAGCACTGCCACGTCAGGAGGGAAATGAGTCAGGAGGGAAGCTGCTCTTCCAGCTCAGAGAGGAAACCATGCAGGAGTCACCCAGGATGAAACTATTGCGAGCTGTCGAAGCTGTCTAGGAAAGAGCAAATCAGTCCAGTTTGGAGGCTTTTTAATCATTGTTGCACTTCTCTAAAACACTTGGCACTGGTTGGAAGAAGTATAGATAGAGTAAATGCAAGCAGGCTTTTTCCACCAAGGTTAGGTGAGACACAAACCAGATCTCCACTGCTTCAATGGGCAGCGAATTCCACTAATTCACCACCTCCAGGAAAAGCAATTTCTCCTCATCTCCGTCCTCAATCGACTACCCTGAAACTTGAGGCTATGTCCCCTCTACCAATGGAAACAAGGGTGAAATGGGAAAAAGCTTAAGGGGAACTTTTTTATGTACAGAGTGGTGTGTATGTGAAGCAAGCTGCCAGCAGAAATGGTGAATGCGGACTCGATTGTAAAATGTAAGAAAAATTTGGACAGGGGCATAGATGGAAGGGATATGGGCCGATTGCAGGTCAGTGGGATGAGGCTGAAGGGCTGAAGGTCCTGTTTCTGGGATATAACAAGCAGGAGTTGGGCATCTAACCTGATGAGCCTGTTCTGCCACTCATGGCATGGACTCAGCTCCACCTACCCATCTGTTCCCCACAACCCTAAATTCCCCTGCTATCCAAGAATCTGTGTCTTAAATACATTCAACAAGGGTGCCTCTACTGCTTCCTTGGGCAGAGAGCTCCACAGTTGCACTCCTCTCTGGGTGAAGCAGTTCCTCCTTGTCTGTTTGAAATCTTCCCCCCCTTCACTTTGTACACACGTCCTCTGGTGTGTGCTGACTCTGCCCTGGGAAACAGGTTGTCGACCCTAACTATTGCCTCATAATCTTGAGCCTGCGGCTTCTAATCTATGTCTCACCTGCCAGTGTGAACTACCTCTTGGTTTCTCCTTTACCTATTCCTTTCAGAATATTTCTGTAAGACCTGCCCCCCCCCCCCCCCCCCCAATTTTTCTAACATCCACTGAGCTAGTCACTGGATAATTGAAGAGAACATAAGAACGCGACAGCACAGTGCAGGCCATTCAGCCCTTGATTTTGAGCCAACCCAAATATACCTTTCTAAAAAAAAGTTCTAAACACTCTCTACCCTGTAATGCCGAAGCATTGAACAAATATTTTGTGTCAGTCTTCACGGTGGAAGACACGTCCAGCATGCCCAAGTGCAGAGTTAAGGATGCGAATATTGGGGAGGGCCTTGATAAAATAGTTGTTACAAAGGAAGTAGTGATGGAGAAACTAATGGGACTAAAGCCAGAAAAATCACCTGGTCCTGATGATATGCATCCAAGGGTTCTGAAGGAAATGACATGGACTCAGCTCCACCTACCCATCTGTTCCCCACAACCCTAAATTCCCCTGCTATCCAAGAAATTATAGTTGATGCATTGGTGGTCATATACCAAAATTCCTTGGATTCTGAGCAGGTCCCGGCAGACTGGAAGACAGTAAATGTCACACTAATTTTTAAGAAGGGATGTAGGCAGAAGACTGGAAATTATCGGCCAATTAGCTTGACGTCTGTAGTTGGAAAAATGCTTGAAGCCGTCATTAAAGATTTTGGAACGTAAAGGTTCAATCAGCCAGACGCAGCATGGTTTTAGAAAGGGAAGATCTTGTTTGACAAACTTGTTAGGATTCTTTGAGTATATAATGGGTGCGGTGGATAGAGGGGAACAGGTTGATGTTGTATATTTGGATTTCCAGAAAGCGTTTGATAAGGTGCCGCACAAGAAACTTATCAGTAAGTTACAGGAAAGTGGAGTCTGGGGAAGTATATTGGCCTGGATTGAAAATTGGTTGTCTGACAGGAGGCAAAGAGTCGGGATAAATGGGAGTTTTTCAGGTTGGCAGAGAGTGGTAAGTGGGGTGCCGCAGGGGTCAGTGTTAGGCCCACAACTGTTCATCATTTACATTGATGACTTGGAGGAGGGGACAAAATGTGGTGTAGCCAAGTTTGCGGATGACACCAAATTGAGTGGAAGAACAAATTGTAATGAGGATGTGGAGAGTCTGCAGAGGGAAATAGTTAAGCTGGATGAGTGGGCAAAGGTCTGGCAGACGGAGTAGAATGTTAGTAAGTGTGAGGTTATCCACTTTGGCAAGAAAAATAAAAGCTGAATATTATTTAAAGGGTGAAAAACTACAGCATGCTGTAGTGCAAAGGGACTTGGGAGTGCTTGTGCATGAATCGCAAAAAGTTAGGTTGCAGGTGCAGCAGGTTATTAAGAAAGCAAATGGAATGTTGGCCTACATCGCTAGAGGAATTGAATTCAGAAGTAGGGAGGTAATGTTGCAACTGTATAAAGTACTGGTGAGACCGCACCTGGAGTACTGTGTCCAGTTCTGGTCTCCATATTTGAGGAAGGATATACTGGCTTTGGAGACGGTCCAGAGGAGGTTTACTGGGATGAAGGAGTTGACTTATAATGAAAGATTAAATCGTCTAGAATTGTATTCACTCGAGTTCAGAAGAATGAGAGGAGATCTTATAGAAACATATAGGATTATGAAGGGTATGGATAGGATAGATGTAGGAAGGTTTTTTGAGCTGGCCGGGGAAACTAAAACGAGAGGACACAATCTCAAGATTCGGGGGAGTAGATTTAGGACAGAGATGAGGAAAAATAGTTTTTCCCAGAGAGAAGTGAATGTTTGGAATTCTCTAACCAGGGAAGTGGTTGAGGCTGCTTCATTAAACATATTTAAAATTCGGTTAGATAAATTTTTACATGATAGAGGAATTAGGGGATATGGGGAGAAGGCAGGTAGGTGGAGTTAGGTCATAAATTAGATCAGCCATTGAATGGCGGAGCAGGCTCGATGGGCCATTTTTGGCCTACTCCTGTTCCTACTTCCTACGTTCCTATGTTTAACCCTCTTTTTCTTTCATCCATGTGTCTAAAAGTCTCTTAAATGCTCCCCGATGTTTCAGCTTTCACCACCATCCCTGGCAAGGCATCCCAGGCTCCCACAACTCTGTAAAAAAAAAACTTACCCCTGGTGTCTCCCCTAAACTTCCCTCCCTTCACTTTGTTCACACGTCCTCTGGTGAGTGCTGATTCTGCCCTGGGAAACAGGTTGTCCACCCTGTCTATTGCCTCTCATAATCTCTACCAAGTCTCCTCTCATCCTTCTACGCTTCTCCAGCTCTGCCAACCTTGCCTCATAAGGCTTGCTTCCCAATCCTGGCCTCGTCATATTTATTGATTTAAACGGTAACAGGACCTTCTGGCCCACAAGTCCATGTTACCCAAATACACTCAATTAATCTTTTCAACCCCATACATTTTGAGGGTGGGAGGAAAGCATCGCAGGTCATAGGGAGAACGACCAAATTCCTTACAGATTCAAACCCGAGTGTCTGGCACTGTATTAGCATTGCGCTAACCGCTACGCCAACCCGCTTCCAGCATGCATGAGCTAAGGGATAAGAGTGAGGTATTTGATCTCTCCTTGCAAGCTCACCCTCTCCACCCCCCACCCCCATCCATCCATCCATCCATCCATCATGTCCAGAATCAACTTGAGGAACCTCCTTTGCAGTAACTCCAGAGAGCCAGTATATACTCTCTCAGTTAAACAAGGAAGTCTGCAGATGCTGGGGTTGAGTGCAAGACACAATCGTGCTGGAGAAACTCAGCAGATCCTTTTTTTTAATATAACCAGGTTCCCGTGAGCCAGTCTCCCCGCAGACCATGGGTCCTTCGACCACAAGTTGCCGGCGCAGGCCCTGAGCAGTTAGCACAGTGCTAATACTGCGCCAGACACTTGGATTTGAATCTGTAAGGAGTTTGGTCATTCTCCCCGTGACCTGCGTAGGTTTCCACCCACCCTCAAAATGTTTGGGGTTGATAGGTTAATTGGGTGTATTTGGGTAGCATGGGCTTGTGGGCCAGAAGGCCCTGTTACCGTCTAAATAAAATGAAATGTGCTGGAGAAACTCAGCAGGTAACCAACATTTCAAAAATAAAACACTGCTGGAAAGTAAATGCGAGTAAACTCTTTCCACTTAGATTAGGAGAGAGAAATACGAGAAGGCATGGCTTTAGGGTAAAAGGGGAGGGTGGAACAAGCTGCCCACGTTGTAAATGTGGGCTTACGGTTACATTTTAAGAATAAATTGGATAGATAGAGTTATGGGACAGGTCAATGGGACGAGCGGAATAATATTTTGGCACACACTAGAAGGGCTGAAGGGCCTGGTTTTTTTTGTGTTGTCTTGTTCCACAGTTCCAAACTCAGTACGTCACACAGTGTACTTTATATAGCAAAGATAAAAATACATAGCCAACATTTCAGGCCTGGATCCATGTACCTGACCAAGTGCCCAGGCCTGACACATTGGTTACCCTTCCTCCTGATGCTGTGTGACCTGCTGAGTTTCTCCAGCACGCTTGCATATTGCTTTTCAGGTTTAAACGTACTGCACTGTAACAGGCCCTTTCGGCTCACTAGCCCATGCCGCCCAGTTACACCCCATTATCCTACAACACACCCCCCCCCCCAACTCTGGTACATTTTAAACGGTGGGAGGAAACCGGAGCCCTCGCGGGGGGTCGGGGGGGGTGGGGGGGGAACCCACGCAGACACAGGGAGAATGTACAAACTCCTTTTAGGCAGCGCGGGATTTGAATCCCGGTCTCGATCACTGGCGCTGTAACAGTGTTGCACTAATCACTACACCAACTGTGACACCTTTTATCGTCATCTGATTGTACAGAAACAACCACTGAAAGAACGTTCTCTGGTCCTTGGTGAGAAAATGTGTCGATGCACATCCAGACATAATATCAGGATTCATTGTTGTGAAGTAGGGGGGGTTTGTGGCAAACATTCATATAAACCACTATTACAACAATAAATATTTTTTTAAATAGTGCACAAAAAGTCAGGCAGTGTCTTTGGTTGGTTGATCATTCAGGAATCTGATGGCAGTGGGGAAGAAGCTGTCCTTGTGCCGTTGAGGGCTCTTCTTCAGGCTCGGTCCTTTTCCCCGATGGTAGCAGAGTAAAGAGGGACTGGACCTGGGTGGTGGAGGGTCTTTGAGGATAGAATCTGCTTTCTTAAAGACACCACCTCATGCCGATGTCGTTGATGGAGTGAAGTCTGGTGTCTGTGATGTCGCAGGCCAAATTAACAACCCTCTGGAGTTTATTCTTGTCCTGAGGGGTTGGTGCCTCGATACCAGACAGTGATGCAACCAGCCAGAATGCTCTCCATGGTACCACCAGTAAAGGTTTACAAGAGTTTTCAATGACGTCCCGAATCTCCTCAGACACCTCACAAGGTCTAGCCGCTGGCTGGCCTTTGTGATTGCATCGGCATGCAAGCTGCAGGACAGATCGTCAGAGGCGCTGACGCCTAGGAATTTGGAGTTCTTGACGCTCTCCACTACGGAGTCCTCAATGAGGACTGGGTTATGTTCCCCTGACCTCCTTAGTTTTGCTAACCAAGCTAATATATGTGCAGACAAGCAATAAAAAACACTATTGCTGGAATAACTCAGCAGGTCAAACAGTGTACTTTATGGGGCAGAGATAAATAACCAATGTTTTGGGCTTGAGCCTTTCATCAAGGAATGAAAATAACCAAATATACATTGTTTGACCTGCTGAATTTCTCCAGTTTGTGTTTTTACTTCAACCACAGTGTCTGTTTTACTGCTTGACTGTAGTATGTATATACATATATAAAAATAAATGAGTATTGTTTATTAAATAGTAGAGTCTTAGAGGGTTTTCATGAGCAGTTCTTTCGGTCGTTCAGCACTCTCACTGCCTGTGGGAAGAAGCTGTTCCTCAGCCTGAAGGTGCCGGCTCTGGTATCTCTTTCCTCTTGGGAGCAGCTGAAAGGTGCAGTGTGTGGGATGGTAGGGGACCTCAATGATTTTGCTCATATAATAATGATCACGTCAACGGTGGAGGGGGGGTGCTGGGGAGACTCCAGTGATCCTCTCTCCTGTTATTATGGTCCTGTGGATTGACCTCCAGCAAAGAAAGACCAACTCAATGATTCAACTCCAATCACCTGCAGGATGTCATGCATCTTTCTTCCGACAGTGGTGAATGGTTGGGTGGCCAGTGACCGATTTGAAATCAGAGTTTTATCGTCATGAGCACATCACGAGATTCGTTGTTCTCCCCCAGCATCACAGGTGCAAGTATTGCTATAAAGTACATTTTAAAATAAGTAAATTAGTACAAAAGATGAGAGAGTGAGGTCGTGTCTGTGGTTCATTGCCTGTTCATCAGGGAATCTGATGGCAAAGGATAAGAAGCTGTCCTTGTGCTGCTGGGTGCTCGTCTTCAGGCTCCTTCCCGATGGTAGCAGTGAGATGAAGGCGTGGCCTGGGTGGTGGGGGGGGGGTGGAGTCCTTGAGGATGGAGGCTGCTTTCTTAAGACACCAACTCTTGTAGATGTTCTCGACGGATTGAAGACTTGCACCTGTGATGTCGCAGGTCGAGTTAACATTCCTTTTGGCATATCCACCCCAGACAGTTGTGCAGTCAGAACAAATTTTCTAGTCTTTGGTGATGTACCAAGTTTTAAAAAAAATTTAGACCTACAACACGGTAGCAGCCCCTTCCAAATTCCCCAATTAACATACATTCCCCCCCACACATGTTTGAAGGGTGGGAGGAAATCCACGCAGACCCAGGGAGAAAATATTGTGCACATTCCTTACAGACAGTGCTGGATTCCAACTGGGGTCGCTGGCACTGTAATATCGCACTAACCGTCCAACCCTATCAAACTCCTCGTGAAGAATAGCTGCTAGCAAATGTTCTTTGAGATTGTGTCGACATGTATGTTTTTTTTACGTAGAAATTGCGTGATTTTTCCGTGTCTCCCCACCATCTGGGATGACAAAAACACCAAATATCCATTTCACACCGCGGGCTTAAACCGAATACCTGAAGTGCAGTATCTAAGGAGACTGGACATCCTGTTCGTTAGCCCGTTATTCACAGATCGCCCGCCATTCAGTTTAGATGGCAGGCATTCCGGGGAATTTACTAGGGGCCAAGGAGGTAAAATGCCGGAATGGGAATGTCCATATTCCCGTTCCGATCTTTTTACACAGACCGCCTTCTGGGAAATTGGGAATAACATAATGGAGGCTCCTCTGCAGAGATGTTGACCCCTCCCCCCCAATCCACGAACTTGCAGTTCTTGTCCCTTTCCCCTGCTGACATCTCGATGGGAACTGGTTTGTGTTCTGCTGATTTTCTCCCTCCTGAAATCCGCAGTCGGCTCAGAAGAAGATTGATGGTAATTACGAAACTGTCATTGGAAAGCAACGGAATGCAATTAAACCCAGATCCCACACTGTTGATAGTGAGGAATGTTTCTTTCCTAGGAGTATTCCTTGGGCAGGGTCTGTGTCGATCCATGCATCATTTACAAATGGCCCTGCAGTATACACTTTTGTCATTTGACAAGCATTAAACATCTTGACAGTTGAGGTAACATTTTCCCTGAATGAATGAGTTTGTTGATATAGATCAACATTGTACATGTAATGGAAGTCTCCAGTGTGCATGCACAAGAATTTGTCCAATTAACACAAAAATTCCATGAAAAGTAAATAAGATAACGAATATGAAAAGAGGTCGGCTACCAGTGCAAAACAAAAGTCAGGAATGCTGGTCGTTCAGGGGTGTTAGGGTTTGAGAGCCAGACGGATGTTGGAAAAGAGCCGGGAGGTGGCCAACTTTAGGCTTCCATCCCTTCTGCCTGAAAGGCAGCAGTGAGCAGAGGGCAGTGTCCAGGATGGTGGTGATCCTGCTGCTTTGAGCCGGCACCTCGAAGGAGATGCCTTCTTTTGCGGATGGCGCCGCCGTCATGGGCTGTATAATTGGAGGAAAGAGGCGACTGCAAACTTGGCTGAATGGAGCACCAACAACAACCTCACCCTCAACAACACCAAGACCAAGGAACTGATTGCAGACATTAGGAAAGGAAAGCCAGAGATGTGTGAGCACTGGGGGATCAGAGGTGGAGAGGGTGAACAAATTTAAATTCCCTGGGAGGTCATTATCTCGAAGGACCTATTCTGCACCGAATACTCTAATGGCATCGTGACGAAACCACATCAATGTCTTGACTTCCTCAGAGTTTGAAGAGGTTCAGTATGTTACTGGAAGCTTTGGAAAACTTCTGTGTGTGGTGACTGGCCAGGTACGGGGGACACCGATACCCATGAGCGGAAAGTCCTGCAAAAGGTAGAGGGCGACAACCCAGCACTTAACAGGCAAAACCCTTCCCCACCGTCGGAGGGCAGCAGCGATCATTGAGGATCTGCACCACCCAGCACATGCTCTGTTCTCGCTGCTGCCATCAAGAAAGAGGTCTAGGGGCCACAAGACTCACACCCACTAGGTTCAGGAACAGCTGCTCTCTCTCCACTATCAGACTCTTCAACGTCACACTCAATCAGGGACTGTTTAAGGACTCTGACTTCGCACATTTTTTATTACTGAATTATTACTTTTTATTACTGTTCTGAATTTTCACCAACTTTCTTCTTGAGTAGAGTTTAAGTAATTAGAAATTCTGCCTGGCCCGCAGGAAAAAAGAATCTCAGGGTTGTGTCAAGTCAAATTTATTGTCATCTGATTGTACGTGGGCATCCCAACGAAACAGGGTTCTCCGGTCTTTGGTGCAAAACACACAGACACACAACCAGACATAACCCACATATGGACATACAATACACATGCAGGATAAGATTTCATATGATAAATTTCAAAAAATGGTTTCACGAATATGAGAGTCTTGGAGGGTGAGTGTAAGTGGTTCCTTTGGTCGTTCAGCGTTCTCATTCCTGAGGGAAGAAGCTGTTCCTCAGCCTGGTGGTGCTGACTCTGATCCTCCTGGATCTCTTTCCTGATAGGAGCAGCTGAAAGATGTGTGGAAGGGGTCGTCAGTGATTTTGCGCGGTCTCTTCAGAGAACAATCCTGGGAGATGCTGGTTGTTCCTCTCGTACCACGTGACAAGATTTTTCACTTATTCCCTAGTGCGACTCATCGTTGTTACTGACGAGGCCGACTACTGTTGTGTCATCCGCCAACGGCGATACTGTTGGAGCTGGACCTGCTGATGTAGTGGTGGGTCAGTAATGGGCTGAGCACACAGCCTTGGAAGTGTCCAATGCTTGGCAGGTGCTCGACGTTCTGCTACCGACCTGGACAGACTGTGGTCTTTCCATTAGGAAGTCCAGAATCCATTTACAGAGGGGGGAGGGGGTGTCGAGTCCCGGCGAGGACGGCTTCTCCACCGGCCTCTGAGGAATGATCGAATTAAACGCCAAGCTGGTCAACGAACAGCAGCCTGGCGTATGAGGCGTCGTTCTCCAGGTGGGAAGGGACAAGGAACGGTCTCTTGAAATGGGTCCCTCTGTCTCCACCCCCTTGTTGGGTTCCATCACTGAACCCTCAAAGCATTTCATAATGGTGGAGGTCAGCACCACAGGGCAGAACTCATTGAGGCCTGTGTATGAACCCTTGATAATAATTTTGAACTTTGAGCGGAGTGGAGGTGAGTGCCTGCCTTCGCTCTGTGACCTTGCCTGTTGGAGTTGGACTGTACAACTTGGACCTGGATGTTAGGGCCACGGATCAGTCGGGGAGTTTGAGAAGCTGTAGTATGGGGTGAATGGAGAGCAGTTGATTGAACAGACAGACACAAAGGAAAACCAAAAGGAGGTAGGAACAGGGAAGGGGAGTGGGTCCCTGTGACAGGATCTGAATTAGAATGGTCCTGATTACTCAAGACATGTCCAGTTCCCCATTGAAAGTTCAAGTTGAATGAACTTCCTCAGGCCCGTTCGAGCTTGCTACAAAGTTCCTCTCCTCCTCCTCCTTGGTACAGAATCCAGGCCAAAAATGCTGCACTGCAGGATAGTTTCTCCCCTTCATCCCAGCAGAACAGCCCCAGCCCCTTGTGCTGGGGCCTATCGTGCCGAACCTCTGCTCCCACTCCTGGCGTATGTGTGTACACAGGCCCGATCTGAACCTAATCAGTGATTTACAAAGTTCACTGCTCCTCTGTGCACGGTGGGGGTTGGAGAATAGTGTTTGGTTTTGGTAGAATACACTGGACAACAGATTTTGCTCAAACACTTTTGGATGTATTTTAATGATTTTTAGGAAGCTGATCAAGAAAATCACTTAAAAATTTTCATATCATGTACTGTTTTTGAGATATAACCTATTTTTGTTATATCCTGTCATTGTTAACATGCTTCATGCAGACAAAACCACAAAGTGCAACCTGTCATTGAAAATTCATTTTCTGCATTCACATTTGGACGTCTTCCCTGCTGATCTGGGGGTGGTCAGTGACAAACACGGACGGTGAAAGGTTTCATCAGGACATTGCGACCGTATCAGGGCAACTGGAATCCATCGATGCTGGCCGAGTATCGTTGGACACCGACATTGGAGGTATCAGATGCCGAGTACAAATGAAAATCAGTGGCAAAACATCACGATGCGATTAAACACGCTAAATTTAATAAAAGTTCGTTTCACGTTTCTCCAACTTCCTACGTGATGCAGCAAATATGAAATCGTCTTTGCGTTCAGCTTGAAGTTGCCTATCATAATCCCCAATTTTTTTGGATCAGGAATTTTGAAAAAAATTTGTTGTCCAGACTTACAGCTTCTCAGTAAGGTTACGAGGGGCTTCAATAGGGTGGACAACCAGCACATTTTCTCTGGGACGACAATAGCATACATAACAGAGGACATCTGGACGAGGTGTGGGGAGGAAAGTCTAGGGGTGAGGTCAGAGGTAAGGTTTTTTTAAAACACAGAAAGCGGTGGGTGCCTGGAATGCATTGCCAGAGGTGGCGGTGGAGGCTGGTTCAATAGAGACATTCAAACGATTCTCAGACAGGAAAAAGAATAGACGGTTATGGGTGTGAGGGAGGGCAAAATTAGATTGTTGTGGAGCAGGTTTACATAGGTCGGCACCACATCTTGGGCTGAATGGCCTGCACTGTGCTGGAATCCTCAAGATGATCAATCTGAGTGTTTGGTGAATTTTTTATTGGAAGAAGGGGTTGCTGGACACCTCATCACTGTGTGGAGTCTGTTGCGAAGCAGCTTTGGTCTTGAGCATTTGGTTGAGAGTTCAGCCTCATTAACCCTTCGAACTCCATGTCCCAGTTTTCCAGGACTGGTTTTAATACCCAACCACCAGTCGATTCGTACTGGTGGTCGTACCGTAATTAACTCACGGACCCAGTCCAGAGATTTAACCTTATGAAAAGTTAAAAAGGCCGGAGTCCAAAGGGTTAAACCCATTTGCAGCCGGGGTTAAACTGAGCCAAATGCCAAAAGCAGCTGTTTCTTCCTGCACTTGTGTGATTTGGGAGAAACCTCTCGGAGATCAGACCAGGAAACCTGTGCCCCGCCAGAGTGACTCTACAAGGAATAAGCTGAGAGCCGTTCGTCTGCGCCCCTTTGGGGCATAGCTTCTAGGAGCGGCCGGGCCTTTGGCAGTGAATTGACCTTGTGGATTCGACATGAACAGTTAGTGTCGGACAATCATCCGTTCTCCACAAACCCAAAAAGGCTCTAAATGCTGGGATTGAGGTCTGATGTTGACCTGTTTCAATGATGTCCACTCTTGTGGGCCTTTTTTTAAAAAAAAATCAGATGCTGCACCCCTTTTTCATCCCCCGTCCAAGAGAGAACGGCCAGGGTCTTGGTTTGACAAGAAACTCGGCATCTGTTGAAGTTTAAAGGCAGTCGGCATCTCGGGCCAGAGCCCAGGATCGGCATATGGTCTGAGGGACACTTCTTCCACCCACCCGCATGCTGAATCCCCTTGTGTGAAGCTCGCCCAGTTATCTCCCCGGGCCAAGCTGGTGTCCTCAGGTGAGCTCGGAGCAATAACCGCATGGTGTGCAGGACTGGCCCACTAGAACTGGGGCATTGCAGTGATCTGAAGCAGAGGTCTAACCCAAGACTGCTGCATAACTCCATTGTTTCCTGGAATTGTACACATTGCTCAACTATTTACAAGAAGCTCTGGCACACAGTTCTCAAAATTTACTGCATCAACTCTCAGCAGTGTAATCCCATCCCCAATTCCAGAAGTATATGACTTCCAGATTAGAGTATCACTTCCAGTTCTCTTTCTCTCACTGTTTGTCTCTCTCTCTATTCTCTATTCTGTCTCACTCCCTCTCTCTCTGTGACTCTAGTACGTACACACAGACACACACACAGACACAGACACAAGCACAGACACACACGCGTGCACATACACACATAGACACACGCCCACACAGACATACATACACACACACAGATACAGACATACACGCACAGACACACTCGCAGACACAGACACACACACTCAGGCACAGACATACACTCAGACATACACATACACGGTAATGCCCCACCCACCACTCTGTTACTCTGGACCATTAGATGTTACTCCCAGCACTTAATGTCCAAACACTTTTTGGGTCTTATTTCCCAAGAGCGTCAGAGGCAAAGGGGTGACATTTATAAGAGATTTATAAAATGCAGGAGGAGCACAGTCTGTCTTTTTCCCACTGCAGACAATTCTAGAATGAGAGGACAAAGGTGAGAGGGGAGGGGCCAATTAGGCAACCTTTTCGCTGAGAAGGGTGTTCCGTAACTGGGACAGGGTGCCAGAACATCTCCTCCACAACCTCCATCAGTTCCGGAGCACCACAGGTCTATTTGTAATACACCTCTGACTGTGTGGCTCAATGTGACAACACCATGATATACAAATTCACAGATGACACCATGGTACTGGAAGGAAGGGGATGAGTCGGCAGACAGGAGGGAGATTGCAAACTTGGCAGACAGTGCACCAACAACAACCTCGCACTCCAATGTCACCAAAACCAAGGAGCTGATTGTTGACTTCACGAAAGGAAAACCAGGTGTACAATTCAGCAATCACTGGGGGAATCAGAGAGGTGGAGAGGGTGAGCAAATTTAAGTTCTTGGGAGTCACTGTCTCGGAGGATCTTTCCTGGACCCGACAGACCAGTGGCTTCGTGAAGAAAGCCCGTCAATGCCTTGACTTCCTCAGGAGTTTGCAGAGGTTTGGTACGGGGGACACCAATACCCCTGAGTGGAGGGCAAAACCCTCCCCACATCAAGATCATCTATGGGGAACGCTGCCATCGGAGAGCAGCATCAATCATCGAGAATCCACACCACCCAGATCCCGCTCTGTTCTCGCTGCTGCCTTCAGGAAAGAGGTGTTGGGGCCACAAGACTCACCCCACCAGGTTCAGGAACAGCTGCTACCCCTCCACCATCAAACTCTACAACGACAAACTCCATTAAGGATTCTTTCTTTCGCACTTCATTGATTCTCTCTCTCTCTCTCTCTCTCTCTCTCTCTACTACACAGTCAGTTTTGTTTACGTTTCTTTGTTTACATGTGTACATTGAGTACAGTTTGTCTTTGCACTACCACTTGCAGGAAAAGGAATCTCAGAGTTGTATGTGATGTTGTGTATATACTCTGACAATAAATCTGATATCTGACGATGCTGTAGAACTGGACACAATTCCATTGTTCAATGAACTTTGCCACGGATCTATGGACAAGGAAGGGTTTTGAAGGGAATGCCTCAAATGGGGCCAGCCCTTCAGCCCAACATATTCATACCGACCAAGTTGTCCAACCAAGCCAGGCATTTGGCCCGTGTTTCCCCCAAGCCTCTCCCCTCCTCCAAGGACCTGCCTTCCAAACATCACTCTATTTACATGAACCCGTTGGGTTGTGGATAGCCAGAGGGACATTGATAGAATGCAGAGCTGGGCTGAGAAGTGGCAGGTGGAGTTTTAACCTCGAAAAGTGGTTCATTTTTGGCCAGTCAAGTTTTAAGGCAGCATTAATGGAAGGACTCTGAGCAGTGTGGACGAGCTGGGAGATCTTGGGGTCCGTGTCCACAGGATACTTGCTGCATTACGTACAGGTGCTGGAGAAACTCAGCAGGTCACCCAGCATATATAGGCAGTAAAAGGTAACCAACGTTTCAAGATCCAATTTATGGCCGTGTAATAGATTACACGAATCTGCTTTTACCTGCCACAAGGCAGACAGATTCACCATCAGCGGGCCTTGCCTGAAGCACCTCCTACAGTTAGGGAGAGGGAAGCAAGAGAGAGTCTCCACAGAGCTGCTAAGCATCCGTAGACTCGCTTCCAGCATTCCTGCCAGTCCAGTCCAAACCAGGGCGGCACGGTTGGCATAACCTTTACTGCGCCAGTGATTGGGACAGGACCAGGGTTCAACTCCCATGCTTGCGTGTAAGGAGTTTGTACATTCTCCTCGTTTCTGTGTGGGTTTTCCCCAGGGGCTCCAGTTGTTCAAAAACGTGCCGGGGTGGGATGTAAATTGGGCGGCACGGCCTCGTGCTGCATGTCTAAATTTAAATTTATAACCTTTTAAAAAAAATTAAAATCTGCAACCCCAGATCCAAGCCTCCAATACGATTAGGAACCTTTCAGCGCCCTCGGCATCCTCTCGCATCCTGGTTCCAATACCTGGTACCCCCTTCAGCCAGTCTCCAGCAACCCACAGCCTCTGTGGGTCCCTCGTCTCCTTCAGCCGCAGAACCCCCTCGCTGGTCCTCTGCTGTGGTCACCATCTCCTCTGCTTCTCCTCCCCAAACAGTGGGGGGGGGGAGTTGGCCTCCCTGCTCCCTGGTGCCCTGCGCCAGCCCTCCGCCTCCCTGAAGTCTGCCACCCCTCGCGGCTGCTGCTGGTCATAGGCGCCGCCACCTTGGACATGGGCCCCCCGCCAACGTGGGAAGGCCTCAGCCCTTGGTGTCGTTAAGAAGGCATACGTTGGCCTTCTTTAACGATGAGACTGAGTTTGAGAGCCATGAGGTGATGTTACAGCTATACAAGGCCTCAGTTAGGCCCCACTTGGAATATTGCATAAATTCTGGTCACCTCACTACTGGATTGGAGAGTATGCGTTTCGACAGTAGTTCTCAACACTCACCTACCACCTTTAATAATCTTTACTAGCCATTGTGGTTAGTAAGGGATTACTTAAGGTGATAAGTGAGTGGGGAAAAAAGATTGTGAGCCACTGCCTTATGAGGGATGGGTTGAGTGAACTTGGTCTTTTCTCTTTGGAGCAACAGGGAGGGTGGGGGGGGTGACATGATAGACGTATCAAGGTGATAAGAGGATTAGTCTCCCCCTTCCCTCAAAATCAATGTGATCCATCAGGATTGTTGTCTAAAGAGGGTCCTTCTACCTCGCTCCCAGCATCTTCCAGCTCCTCCTGCTGGGATGAGGTGCCGGAGTATCAGGTCCAGCAGCACCACAAGTGGAGGATCAGCTTCTTCCCACCGGGCACTTAGACTGTCAAACGACTTGTGCAAACCCTCCTTGACTCAACTGTGCACTGAACAAATAATATTTATTTTAATGTCTGTATGCAAGTACGTATCGATTGCGTGTGTGTTGCACCGAGGACCGGAGAAGCTGTTTTGTCGGGTTGCGCTGGTACAATTGGGAAGGCCACCTGAGAGGCATTGAATTGACCGTGTGGACGTCCAGAGGATTTCCTCCCTCCCCCCCCCCCCCGGCTTGAAAAGGCTAATACGGAGTGGTATCGTTTTAAGGTGCTCAGTAGTACGTACAGGGTGTACATGAGAGGGGTGAAACACAAAAGTCTGCAGGCGCTGTGATTACAGTGAAGGCAGAAATGCTGGAGGAACTCGGCAGGCCACATTGCATCCATAGGAGGTAAAGTGGTGGGTGTGGGGACCACCTAGAGAGGTTCTTCGCACAGAGAGCAGTGAGTGCACGGCAACAGTGGGGGAGGCAGCAACGATAGGATCCTTTAAGAGTCTTAGATAGGCCAGCTGGAATGGAGAAAATGGAGGGTTATATGCAGTGTGGAAATTCTAGGCAGTTGTTAAGAGTGGGGGGAAAAGGGCCTGGACTGTGCTCTGGATCGGCCATTCTCAATGGGGGGGGGGGCTACAACCCCTCACAGCACATTGAAGTTAAAGCCTCATGTAGCACCAGTATTTTTAGAAACACGATGCTGGAGGAACTTAGCACGACAGACATGTCTGTCACATCATGGGTCTCCTACCAGCCAATTCACGCCCCACTCCCGTGCTGATATGTCCGTCTGTGGCCCTCATGCACTGCCAAGCCAAGGCTCCCCTTCCCCCCCCCCCACCGTAAATTGGAGGAGCAACCCCCAATATTCCATCTCTCCAACCACGTGGCATTAACATTCACGTCTCCCGTTTCTGCTGCCTCTCTTCCCCACCCCCGTCTCCTTCCCTCCAGCTCTCCACCCCCTTCCCTCTCCATTCACACAGTTCGCTACTGTGCCCTTCCTCCCTTATCCACCTATTATCTCCTGCGTTTGGGACTATGCCCCTCCCCCCACCACCATTTTGTTCAGGCGCCTGCCGATCTTAATGAAGGACTCTAGCCCAAAATGTTGGTTATGTACCTTTGCTATATAAAGGACGGTGTTTGACCTGCTGAGTTTCTCCAGCGTTGTTTTTTAACTTCTTTAGTATTTTGTCACATAGATATATTTTTTTGTGCAGTCAGAAGGAGAGAAGTATAGAAGGAACCAAAACCTGACTGCTTCACAGGGAAGGGGGCCCATAAACTTCGAGCAGTATCCTGGGATGGGGGTGGTGGGGGGGTTAGAGCCAAAAAAAAGGTTGAGAATGGATGCTTTAGATTTCTATGTAACTCATAATATAATTTTTCAGCGGATTGGGTGAGTTTGACCCTTTGGACTCCGATTACTTTTAACCTTCCACAATATATATACTCCAGACTGGGTCCACGGGTAAACTACAGTATGAATCAGCTGGTGGTTGGCTTTAAAACCAGTCCTGGAAAATGGGGACACGGACTATATGGGCTTGTCCTGGAAAGGGTTGGTGTAGCGCAACACCGTTACAGCGCCAACGATCAGGAGCAGGGTTCAAATCCCGCGCTGTCTGCAAGGAGTTTGTACGCTCTTATTGTGTCTGTGTTGGTTTTCTCCGGGGGCTCTGGTTTCCTCCCACCATTTGAAACATACAGGGGGGGGTGTAGGTCAATGGGGTGTTAACTGGGTGGCCTGCACTCATGGGCCGAAATGGCCTGTTACCGCGCTGTAGATCTGAAAAAAAACCTGGACAAGGAGTCCAAAGGTTTAAAGGGAGTGGGAAGCGTACAAGTGAGTTGGCTAAGTCTCCCCCAGCTGCCATCCCCTTAATCAGTTGG
Source organism: Narcine bancroftii (assembly GCF_036971445.1). Classification (NCBI taxonomy): domain Eukaryota; kingdom Metazoa; phylum Chordata; class Chondrichthyes; order Torpediniformes; family Narcinidae; genus Narcine; species Narcine bancroftii. The sequence goes on from NC_091476.1 coordinate 67,072,144, forward strand.
AGGCCATCACCAGCAGCACCCAAGGGTGACCCGTGCGCGTTCTCCTCTCCATTTCAGGCTACGACTTTGCGGCGGTCCTGGAGTGGTTTGCGGAACGGGTCGACCGCATCATCCTGCTCTTCGACGCCCACAAGCTGGACATCTCGGACGAGTTCTCGGAGGTGATCAAGGCCATGAAGAACCACGAGGATAAGATCCGGGTGGTGCTCAACAAGGCTGATCAGATCCACACGCAGCAGCTGATGAGGGTGTACGGGGCCCTCATGTGGTCCTTGGGCAAGATCATCAACACGCCTGAGGTGATCCGGGTCTACATTGGCTCCTTCTGGTCCCAGCCACTCCTCATCGCCGAGAACAGAAAACTCTTTGAGGCGGAGGAGCAGGACCTGTTCAAGGACATTCAGAGCTTGCCAAGGAACGCAGCCCTGAGGAAGCTGAACGACCTGATCAAGAGGGCACGGCTGGCTAAGGTAAGGTGTAACCTGAATTGGGTCCTCCTTTCTGTGTCTCCCTGCACACTCTGTGATTCCCACCGTTCTGGGAGCCAAACAGATCGGCAACGCCTTTCCTGCACAACAAGGACTCTGTGATTCAATGTTCTTGCCCACCTCAGGAAGATCAGAAGTGTGTCTTCTGGATTAGAGATCAATCGCTCCCTCTCCCACTTTCACTTTCACTCTCAGCTCTCTCTCTCTCTCTCTCTCTCTCTCTCTCAGCTCTCTGCTTTCAGCTCACTCTCTCTGTGATTTCCCTCTCTCTCTCTCTCACCGCTATCCTTCTCTCCCAGGGCTCTTCCCCTCCCCCCCCACCCTCTCAGCGCTCATCCTTTTGCGGCTCTCTCACAGCGCCCACCTTTTTGTGTGTCTCTCTCTCTCCCTCTTGCTAAGAGCAGCACAGGATGTATAGCCTAGTTGTGGGGGGAGATGTGATGGACCAAAACCTGCCCTGCTCTCCATTACAGGACCTCCAAAAAGCCAACACCCTGGGACGAGCCGGTCTCCCCTACCCCTACCCTGTTACTCTTACTAATATCTGAACACTTTGCTCTTCAAGATTGTTTCAAGTAGGTTTTACTATTCCAGCCACATTCAAAGAAGTAGGAAATGTAGCAAATTCTCTTCTCCTGGGATTCCAGGACCCTTGTGTTCTGGATTGACCAATGGGTCAGGTGCTGGGCCATCCGGATTTCTGAAGGTTAGGTTATCCCGGTTTTAGTATTCGTGGCCTTCCCTCTACCACCTTCAACTGGGCCCTCACTCCATTACCCACACATTTGCCCTGGCCCCCTCAGGCCACAAGGGCAGGATTCCCCTTGACCTCACTCACCACCCTCCGGGTCCAACGCAATTTGCACCATCTACAGCGTGATCCCACCACCAGACGCATATTTCCTTCTTCTCCCCTCACCCCCCTTCCACAGGGACCACTCCCCTTCTCAACATCTTCCTTCCCCACCAGCTGCCCCCTGGGCACCCACCCCTGTGAACACAGGAGATGCTCCACTTGTGCCCACCCCTCCTCCCTCAACCACCATTTGGAGCCCCAAACTGTCCTCCTAAGTGAAGCAATACTTGTGAATCTGCAGGGGGGCCCATCTACTACATCTGGTGCTCCCACTGTGGTCTCCTCTACATTAGAGAGACTGGGATATCGCTTTGTTGAGCGCCTCGGCTCTGTCCGCTGCAATAGCGTGGATCTCCCAGTAGTCATGCATTTCATTTCCCCGTCCCATTCTCTTGCTGACATGTCTGTCCATGGTCTCATGCACTGCCAGACTGAGACCACCTGCATATTGGAGGAACGACACCTCATCTTCCATCTGGGCTCCCTCCAATCAGATGGCATTAACATCGACCTCTCTGGTTTCCGTTAAAACCTCTCCACCCCCCCCCACCTTCTTCCCCCCGTTGCCTTTCCCCCAGCTCTTCCCTTTTCCCCTTTGTCTTCTTTCTCAGAGACAAAATCAATTCTCACATCTCCTCTTATCATGTCCAATCAATATCTTTTGGCTGTTGGTCTGGACCCCTCCCCCCTCCCATTCTTCGCCCCCCCCCCCCCCCCCCCCACCAAGCCTTTAATTCAGATACCTGCCTGCTTTTTGCTTGTACCTCGACCCAGGGCTCAGGCCTGAAACATCAGTAATATATCTTTAACCTCCAGTGGATGCTGCAGGACCGGCTGAGTTCTTCCAGCGTTTCTGTGTGATTTGACTACCATCACAGCGTCAGCAGACTTTGATTTTTCTCTCCTCACCGTGCTCCTTGTGCCAGGCACAGACGTGGTGGAGAAACTCGGCATGTCACGCAGTGGCCACAGGAAGGGAAACCAAGATTTTGGGCTTGGACTCATCGTCAAGGTACAAGCAACAAGCAGGCAAGCATCTGAGTAACAAGGTGGGGGGGAGGAGGAAGGGTCAGAGAGAGGAGTACAGGTTAACAGGCGAGAGGTAAGGAGAAGAATGCTGAAGGGACAAGGAGGGGAAGGTATCTCTGAATGGAGAGGGAAGTAGCTGGGGGAAAGAGAGAGAGCCTGGGTGGAGGGCTTTAACAGAAACTGGAGAAGACTAACTTCATTCTGGGTGGTTAGAGAATGTCCAGATCAGAATCAAGATGAACAATTCATGAAATTCTATGTTTTATGGCAGCATCACAGGGCAAACATACATATTATAACCATCTTACGACATTATATATAAAAAAAAACAGTGCACGAAATGTGCGGGAGTGGTCTTTGGTTCATTGATCATTCAGGAATCTGATGGTGGAGGGGAAGAACCTGTCCTTGTGCTCGTCTTCAGGCTCCTGTACCTTTTCCACCCGAGGGTAACAGAGTGAAGAGGGCATGGCCAGGGTGGTAGTGGGTCTTTGAGGACAGAGGCTGCTTTTTTTAGACACCGCCTCATATCAATGTCCTCAATGATTGAAGCCTGGTGCCCGTGATGCCGCAGGCCGAGTTAACAACCTTCTGTAGTTTTTTCTTGTCCTGCATGCCTCCATACCAGGCAGTGATGCATCCACCCAGAATGTTCCCCATGGCACCATCTGTAGAAGTTTTCGAGAGTCTTTGGTGACATCCTGAATCTCGTCAGACACCTCACAAAGTGTAGTCGCTGGCGAGCCTTCTTCGCAACTGCATCTATGTGGAGCCTTCAGGACAAATCCTCAGAGATGTTGACCCCAAGGAATTTGAAGTTCTTGACCCTCTCCACTGCAGGCCCCTCGATTATTAACATTTCAGGCCTGGGCACTTCGTATGGACAAGGTGCTCAGGCCCGAAACGTTTACTTCCTCTGGATGCAGTGCGACCCGCTGAGTTCTCCACTTGACCCCAGTATCCGCAGAGTTTCTGGTTTGAACCGAGCTGTTGTACCCCTGGCCCTGCCCGCTTGTAGAACTTCCAGCAACAACATGACCTTGAAACGTTACCTGCCACAAATCAGTCTCCTTAATGGTTGGTTAATGGATAAGTACAAGATCACAAGGTACCAGAGCAGAAGTCAGCCCATCGAGTCTGTCCCGCCATTCTAATCACGAGCTGATCGATCCACCCACTCAGCCCCACTCCCCATAACCCTTGATGCCCTGACTAATCAAATACCTGTCAATACATCAATGACCTCACTTCCTCAGCCGCCTGTGGCAACACGTTCCACAGACTTATGACCCCCTGACTAAAGGAGTGTTACTCTAATCTCCATTTTAAATTGACACCCTTTTATTCTTAAGTTGTGCCCTCTAGTCCGAGCCTTCCCATCCGTGGGAAACATCCTTGGCCATGTCTACTCTGTCCAAGTCTTTCAGCATTTGAAATGCCTCTATGAAGTCCCCCATCATCCTTCCCAATGAGTACAATCCAAAAGCTGACAATCGTTCCTCAAATGCTAACCCTTTCATTCCAATAAATTTCTGAACCCTCTCCCAATGCCAGCACGTCTTTTCTCAAATAAGGCGCCCAGTCCTTTACACCGTACGCCAAGTGCTTTATAGAGTCTCAACATCACGTCCTTGTTCTTGCTTGCTATCTCCCTAGAAATGAACGCCAACATTGCATTTGCCTTCTTTACCACTGTCTCAACCTGGAGGTCAACCACAAGGACTCCCCAGTCCCTTTGCACCCTGGAATTTTGAATTTTCTCCAGGGAGGACTCTTGGTTGCCTTAAAAGCCTTGCCAGAGAGCAAACTGGGGGGAATAGTTGGGGGGGGGGGGGGAAGAGGGGGTGTCTCTGTTCACTACAGAGAAGATGACGGTTCTCCCTCAGTATGACTCGACGGATCATCAGCTCGATGCACGGCGACTTTAACCTAAGCCTTGCCAACTGAGGCGAGCAAATCCAAAGCCAGCCCACTCTGATTTAACACGCAGCTTCTTTAAAATTTGCCAGAAAATTGTAATACCTTTAAAAAGAGTAAAATCAAAAGCGCCCGGATAAGAGTAAAGTCCAATAATCCTGGGGAGAAAGCAGCGACCAGGACTGGTTTCATTGTCACACACATAAGCGCAAAATCGTTGGGGACCCCCCCCACCACCCCACACACAGCATCTTCCAGCTGCTCCTGTCAGGAGGATCAGAGCCAGCACCAACAGGCCGAGGATCAGCTTCTGCCCTGCGGGCGGCGAGAACTCTAAACGACTCACACTCACCCTCCGAGACTCATGTTTACGAAACGATATTTATTCGTATGTATGAATACTTGCCCTGCATGTGTATCGTTTGTCTGTATGTGTGTTATGTCTGGTTGTGTGTCTGCACTGAGGACCGGAGAACGGTATAGGTGCAAGGTGCAGATGCACTGAAATGTGCAAGAAACACATTTAACTGAAATTCTTGTTGCAGTCCAACAGGCATTTCAAAACCTACACTAGCACGTATTTAATTGTCACATAAAAATGGAATACATATTTCAGGGCGTCAAGGGTTCCAGGGATTGGGGCTGAATGGGAGGATAGATCAGCTCATGATTAGAATGGTGGAGCGGACATGATGGGCCGACTTCTGCTCCGATATCTTGCGATTTTTGACTGCCGTAAGGCAAACAAAGAGTCGATGTGAGCATTGCCCTGGCGCCCCTAACAATAGAAGCAAGTCACTGAATGTTTGTGGATTTGCCTTCTGTTCAAACCATTGGCCGCCCAATCTCCAGATCGGAACCTCCAACGCGATCGGGAAGCCCTCAGTGCCCAAGGCCCTTCAGCGGCTTTTGTTGCCCTCAGCACCCTCCCTCAGACCTTAGTGGTCACTGTCTCAGGCTGCTGCTTATTAATGGTGGGGGCGGGGTATTCCCCCCCCCCTCCGTTTCTGCTGCTCTACACCAGTCCACTGCCTAACGTAACCAGACAGTAGGGCCCTGCGGAGCACTGCTGTGTCTCCGCTCCTCGCTCTCCTGGGTCTGCACCAGCACCAGCAGCAGCAGCGCTGCCAATTCTTTTGCATGGAAAGAGATAATTTAAATAATATTCAAAGTTAATGCAAGAAAAGTTCAGTAAATAGTGCAGACAGGTCTTTTTGTGGGTCCTGGAATGCTTCAGGATTATAGGGGTAAGGGGGGGTTCAAGAGCCTGGTGGAAATGTGCGATTCAGAGGGGCCGTCACAGTGGGAGTTCCCTCCAAACACAGAGTCAACGTTTGTGGTTCTATGGGTCTCAGAGCCATATCCTTCTGCATCGGCTGTTCAGAACCCACAAGCGGAATACCCTGCCTTTGCGTACCCTGGGTTTCCTTGGTGGAGGCTGTCAGGGTCCCTCCACCCTCACGTTCCCACCAGGGCAAAGCACAACTCTTCCACCCAGACCAAGGTCTGTTCTAATCCCACCCTCCTGCATTTGGCCCTCTCAACCCTCCCGACTCTTACACCTGTCTGTCTCCGCCTCTACCACTTCCTCCGGCAGCTCGTTCCACACACACACCACCCTCAATGGGGGAAGTGGGGGGGGAGGTGAGAGAAAAAACCCACCCATTAGGTCCCCTTTAAATCTACCCCTCTTGCCTTAAACCTTCCGTGAGTCGAACCCCTGAGCAGCACCTTTAGGCGCAAGAACAGTTTCTTTCCGAGCCCTTCAACCTCCGGGGGGAGTCACATGATGGTGTAGTGGCCGGTAGGGGAACTCCAGCCCTCTCCAGAAAAGTTAAAAAAAGATAGAGAAAAAAAAGGCACAAACTTAAAAACCAAAACAAAGTGAAAGTAAAAGTGTGAAGAAAATGGCAGTGAAGAAAGAAAAACCAAAAACAACGGGAAGAAAAGAAGAAGGAAAGACGTCGGAAGAAGAAGGTGAAGGCCTTACCTGTCCGAAGAGGCCCGTCGCGGAGAGAGAAGCCCGCTCCCACAGGTCAGTGGAAGTCCCGGGCTCGGGACTACAAAAATGGCTCGCAGAGCCGAGTAAAAGTGCGCAACCGCGCATGAAAAAAACACACTGACGGGAGGGGGGAACAGCTGCGGAGTCGATCTCCACAGCTGAGAGAGACACCTGCAGCACAGCAGCAGGTGCAGAACACAGACAATAACGACAACAAGAAAGAAGAGGGTAAAAAGAAAACAAGGAAACAACAGATGGTCAATCCAGAGGAAGAAGAAGAAGAACAGAAAGAAGTGGAAGAAGAAGAGAAAAGCAAGACAATGGATGTAGCTTTTTTTAAAGAATATATGGAATCAGTGAAAGAATGGCAATTACAAGAATTTGATGAGATAAAAAGAATTAAGAATGCAGAAGAAAAAATGAATAAAATGGAAGTGGCCATATCAGAATTGGCAAAAAGAATGGAAAATATGGAAAAACGAGAAACATTTGTAGATATGGAAGTAAAAGAATTAAAAAAGAAATTAGAAGAATCTAATAAAAAAGCTAAAGAAGCACAGGAGCTGTTAGCTCAGAAGATAGATATGATAGAAAACTATAATAGAAGAAATAATATAAAGATAGTGGGCCTTAAGGAAGATGAAAAAGGCAAGAATATGAGAGAATTTATAAAAGATTGGATCCCCAGGGTCCTGGGAAGACCAGAATTACAGGAAGAAATGGAAATAGAGAGGGCACATAGAACATTAGCCCCGAAACCACAACCGCAGCAAAAACCAAGATCCATTTTAGTAAAATTCTTAAGATATACAACAAGAGAAAATATATTGGAGAAAGCAATGAAGAAAGTAAGAGAGGACAAAAAGCCACTGGAATATAAAGGCCAAAAAAATTTTTTCTATCCAGACATAAGTTTTGAACTCCTGAAGAAGAGGAAAGAGTTCAATACAGCAAAAACGATCTTATGGAAAAAAGGATATAAATTTATGTTAAGGTACCCAGCGGTACTTAAAATAATTATTCCAGGGCAACAAAACAGACTATTCTCGGATCCAGAGGAAGCAAGGAAATTTGCAGAACAACTACAAAACAAGCAGAGAGATGAAGACATGTAATAAGAGTAAAAATGACCACGAACTATATGTATGTGTGTAAAGGGGTATATGTGTGTGTGTATATATATATATACGCAGAACAGCGGCTTGTCATTACAAACACCCTTTTTCAGCAGAGGGACAGCCTTAAGACCACCTGGATGCATCCCTCATCCAAACACTGGCACCTCCTGGACTACATCCTGGTGCGAGAAAGTGACAAACAAGATGTGCTCCACACCAGGGTCATGCCTAGCGCGGAATGCCACACTGACCACCGGCTGGTTCGCTGCAAGCTCAACCTTCACTTCAAGCCAAAGCCCAGGAACAATAAAGCCCCCAGAAAGAGGTTCAATGTTGGAAAACTGCAGTCAGACGAAGCGAGAGGAAACTTCCAGGCAAACCTCAAAGCAAAGCTCGACGTTGCAACCCGCCTCACGGACCCGTCCCCTGAAACCCTCTGGGATCAGTTGAAGACTACCATACTGCAATCCACTGAAGAGGTACTGGGCTTCTCCTCCAGGAAAAACGAGGACTGGTTTGACGAAAACAGCCAGGAAATCCAGGAGCTGCTGGCAAAGAAGCGAGCTGCCCACCAGGCTCACCTTACAAAGCCGTCCTGTCCAGAGAAAAAACAAGCCTTCCGTCGCGCATGCAGCCATCTTCAGCGCAAACTCCGGGAGATCCAAAATGAGTGGTGGACTAGCCTCGCCAAACGAACACAGCTCAGCGCGGACATTGGCGACTTCAGGGGTTTCTACGAGGCTCTAAAGGCTGTGTACGGCCCCTCACCCCAAGTCCAAAGCCCGCTGCGCAGCTCAGACGGCAAAGTCCTCCTCAGCGACAAGATCTCCATCCTCAACCGATGGTCAGAACACTTCCAATCTCTTTTCAGTACCAACCGCTCAGTCCAAGATTCCGCCCTGCTCCAGCTCCCTCAACAGCCCCTAAGGCTAGAGCTGGATGAGGTTCCCACCCTGGATGAGACATATAAGGCAATCGAACAACTGAAAAATGGCAAAGCAGCAGGTATGGATGGAATACCCCCAGAAGTCTGGAAGGCTGGCGGCAAAACTCTGCATGCCAAACTGCATGAGTTTTTCAAGCTTTGTTGGGACCAAGGTAAACTGCCTCAGGATCTTCGTGATGCCACCATCATCACCCTGTACAAAAACAAAGGCGAGAAATCAGACTGCTCAAACTACAGGGGAATCACGTTGCTCTCCAATGCAGGCAAAATCTTCGCTAGGATTCTACTAAATAGAATAATACCTAGTGTCGCCGAGAATATTCTCCCAGAATCACAGTGCGGCTTTCGCGCAAACAGAGGAACCACTGACATGGTCTTTGCCCTCAGACAGCTCCAAGAAAAGTGCAGAGAACAAAACAAAGGACTCTACATCACCTTTGTTGACCTCACCAAAGCCTTCGACACCGTGAGCAGGAAAGGGCTTTGGCAAATACTAGAGCGCATCGGATGTCCCCCAAAGTTCCTCAACATGATTATCCAACTGCACGAAAACCAACAAGGTCGGGTCAGATACAGCAATGAGCTCTCTGAACCCTTCTCCGTTAACAATGGCGTGAAGCAAGGCTGTGTTCTCGCACCAACCCTCTTTTCAATCTTCTTCAGCATGATGCTGAACCAAGCCATGAAAGACCCCAACAATGAAGACGCTGTTTACATCCGGTACTGCACGGATGGCAGTCTCTTCAATCTGAGGCGCCTGCAAGCTCACACCAAGACACAAGAGAAACTTGTCCGTGAACTACTCTTTGCAGATGATGCCGCTTTAGTTGCCCATTCAGAGCCAGCTCTTCAGCGCTTGACGTCCTGCTTTGCGGAAACTGCCAAAATGTTTGGCCTGGAAGTCAGCCTGAAGAAAACTGAGGTCCTCCATCAGCCAGCTCCCCACCATGACTACCAGCCCCCCCACATCTCCATCGGGCACACAAAACTCAAAACGGTCAACCAGTTTACCTATCTCGGCTGCACCATTTCATCAGATGCAAGGATCGACAATGAGATAGACAACAGACTCGCCAAGGCAAATAGCGCCTTTGGAAGACTACACAAAAGAGTCTGGAAAAACAACCAACTGAAAAACCTCACAAAGATAAGCGTATACAGAGCCGTTGTCATACCCACACTCCTGTTCGGCTCCGAATCATGGGTCCTCTACCGGCACCACCTACGGCTCCTAGAACGCTTCCACCAGCGTTGTCTCCGCTCCATCCTCAACATCCATTGGAGCGCTCACACCCCTAACGTCGAGGTACTCGAGATGGCAGAGGTCGACAGCATCAAGTCCACGCTGCTGAAGATCCAGCTGCGCTGGATGGGTCACGTCTCCAGAATGGAGGACCATCGCCTTCCCAAGATCGTATTATATGGCGAGCTCTCCACTGGCCACCGTGACAGAGGTGCACCAAAGAAAAGGTACAAGGACTGCCTAAAGAAATCTCTTGGTGCCTGCCACATTGACCACCGCCAGTGGGCTGATAACGCCTCAAACCGTGCATCTTGGCGCCTCACAGTTTGGCGGGCAGCAGCCTCCTTTGAAGAAGACCGCAGAGCCCACCTCACTGACAAAAGGCAAAGGAGGAAAAACCCAACACCCAACCCCAACCAACCAATTTTCCCTTGCAACCGCTGCAATCGTGTCTGCCTGTCCCGCATCGGACTGGTCAGCCACAAACGAGCCTGCAGCTGACGTGGACTTTTTACCCCCTCCATAAATCTTCGTCCGCAAAGCCAAGCCAAAGAAAGAAAAGATATATATATATATATATATATATATATATAGTGTGCATACATGAATGTATCCGTATTTAGAGGAAAATATATAGAGTATAGACAAGAATTAATAAGGGAAGGAAATGGAATAGAGGGAATAAGGAGGGAATTAAAAGAGTGACCCTTGTTACATATGAAAATTGAAATCTTTTCTGGGGGGGCTGGGTGGGGAGGAGTTACAGTCACTGCAAAATCAGCTGACGTTTGCGAGTGAATTCGCAAATCCAAATGGAGAGGGGAGATGTGGTTGTCCGACAAGGGATAAAGGACAACTCAGGAGGGGGAGGGGAGATTGGGGTTAAAGAAGTTTTAAATAGGAGAATAGGGAAAATGTTTGATGTTTTAGAAATGTTGTCTTATAAAGTGTTCAAAACAAAAAAGCAGAAATGGATAAGAAGGAAAGGTAATGATGGAGAAACGGAAAGGGAAGACAAACAAAGTATAAAATGGCTACGCTGAACTATATGACTTTAAATATTAACGGAATACATAACCAAATTAAAAGGAAGAAACTGCTAAATTTACTGAAAAAAGAAAAAAATTGATATAGCATTTCTGCAAGAAACACATTTAACTGAATTGGAGCACAAGAAATTAAAGAGAGATTGGGTAGGACACGTAACAGCAGCGTCGTATAATTCAAAAGCAAGAGGAGTAGCTATATTAATTAGTAAAAATGTGCCAATTAAAATAGAAGAGGAAATAATAGATCCAGCAGGGAGATATGTAATGATAAAATGTCAGATATATTCGGAGTTTTGGAATCTACTCAATGTATATTCACCTAACGAAGAAGATCAAAAGTTTATGCAAGATATTTTTTTGAAGATAGCAGATACGCAAGGGAACATATTAATAGGAGGGGATTTCAACCTGAATTTGGATTCAAATATGGACAAAACTGGGGAAAAAATTAACAGCCCTTCAACCTCCGCTTGTTGTACTGATCACGGACTGTTCCAACGCCATGGTTAGATTGTCTGCTGTATTGAAAAAGGTCCAGGAGCCTAGAGACAAGCACTCAGCAGAACAAGGACAGCTTCTTCCCTGCTACCATTGGATTCCTGAATGATCAATGAACCACAGACACTGCCGCACTTGGACTTTTTGTGCACGATTTTATTTATTGTTGGAAAATGAATGTTTGCAAAATGACGAATTTTGTGATTTGTTCATGACAATAAATTCAGATTCAGATATTGCAAAATTACTTTGCACTGGACAGAATATGGACAGAGTAGACAGGTTGTTTCCCACGGGGGGAGATCCAGGACAAGAGGACACAATTTCAGGTTTGAAGGCCGTCACTCAGAACAGAGATGTGGAGGGATTTCTTCAGCCCGAGGGTGGTCAATCTGTGGAATTTGTGGACACAGGCTGTTGTGGTCATTGGGTGTATTTAAGACAGAGATGATTGAGTTCTTTGATTAGCCAGGATAATTCTAATATTTCATTTTTAATGTAGACATACAGCACGGTAACAGGCCATTTTGGCCCATGGGTCTGTGCTGCCAAATTAACCTACCCTTCCCACCCTGGTACGGACTCGTGGGCCAAAATGGCCTGTCACTGTGCTGTATGTCTACATTAAAATTCTAATCTAAATTGGTCACCCCTAAGCCAGGGCATCGAAGGTTATGGGGAGAAGGGTGGGCAGTGGGGCGGAGTGGGGAAATGGATCAGCTCATGACTAAATGGCAGGGCAGGCTTGATGGGCTGAACGGCCTATTTCTCTGGAGCTGGGAGGCAGCAACATTTGGAGATGGAATTTTCAATCATCTCTTTTTAATTCAAACTGCTCTATGATTGCAGTTGTATTTATTTACGAAGTACCGGCAGCAAGTAATTTCAGTGCATTGTAATGTTAAGCTCGTGTCATGTAATAGTATGGAACACATACTATTACACAAAATAGCCTTCAGTTTCCGAAGGGCAGACAAAGAGTTGCCATTAGTATTGCCTTGTGCCCCCTTACAGTGTGAGAGAAAGAGAAGCAAAACAGGGTCCCTTAAGCGCTGTCAAACTGTAGCACCTGAGTAGGCCTCCTCCTGGGACCCCAGTGAGATGACTGGGTCGTGTGTGCCTCCCGCACCTTTCAAATAGCAGTTAAATTGCCAACCACGGTTACAGACAGTCCCACAGGGAATCCCTGCAGTTTAATGTTCTCCTAAACACCCCCGTCACCGGTCCCCCGCTCCTGGGAGTAATTTGCACCCCAACGATGTGCCTCTGCCGTGAACAGGGGCTGGGGGTTGTGGTTGCTGCTGCGGCATGCTGTTACCGGTTCACAGCAGAGGCTCAATGCAGTCCTAATGGCTAGCAACAGAGCGGTCCCAGTGGCGTGGGAGGATTATGGATAAGGAAGACGGCCATTGCTCCCGCATTGGAGCAGGGCGTCGCAGCAGCGCACCACCCCAGCCCATTCGCGGCACATCGAGGCAGCACCATGACAGCCAGGGGTTTTGCTGTGACCCACGCACACGAGCGCTGACGTCACCAGAGTGACCGGGTCGGCTAGTTCCCTTTCAAGCCACCAGAGGAGGCTGCCTGGGTACGTTTTACTGGGCTCCCTGACCACCTCTGAGGTAGGTCTGGGACCCAGTTGGACCCTTTCAAATAGTCACGAACCTGGGTTGTCAACCGAATAAATTGCCTGGTTGACACTGCAATTCGAAAGGGTCTACTGAGTGTCCGTGGATTCGTCTCCAGCGCTCCCACAGCCTCTGCAGCTGCACAGGCTCCTGTTTGATCCGTCGGACACCCAAGCTCCATATCCGAGCCTCCGACACAAATAGGAACCCGATACCGGGTTCCCATGAACCAGATTCCAGCAGTCCCTGTGGGTCCCTCCAAGTGCAGGTCACCGGCAGCCTGTGCAGGTTCCTCAGCCGCCGAAACCCTCGCTGGCCCATCATCGCGGTCACTGTCCCTGCAGGGTTCTTCAACTGCCGAAACCCTCGCTGGTCCGTCGCCGGAGTCACCGTCCCTAAAGTGTCCTTCAGCTGCCGAAACCCTCGCTGGTCTTTCACTGCGGTCTCATTTGAACTCCTGGGGAAAAGACTCAATGTTGCTTTTGGTTGTATAAATCTCTTTCGGGCCACCCCTCATTGTCCTTGGTCAATCCCTTGGGGTTGCGAGAATCTCCCATGCTATGGGCCAAAGGTGCCTGTGCATTGCTCTCTCTGAAGCAAGGTGCTCTGCTCTGGGCACAGGTGGTGGGGGGTGATGGAATGGGACCTCCATTCAGTAGTGATGGAATCTAAGATTGCAGGGGATCTGTAAAGAGTGGAGCACTAGCCTGCCAGTGGCCTGCAGTGGGCTCGGTTCCAGTTAGAACTACAGAGCAACACAACACTGAAACATAGACTGTGCCAAACTATTATTCTGCCCAGTCCCAAAGACCTGCACCCACCCCACACCCCTCCTGTCTGTTTCCAGTCCCACAGACCTGTACCCATCCCACATCCCTCCTGTCTGTTCCCAGTCCCACAGACCTTCACCCAAACCACACCCCTCCTGTCTGTTTCCAGTCCCACAGACCTGTACCCATCCCACATCCCTCCACACCCCTCCTGTCTGTTTCCAGTCCCACAGACCTGTACCCATCCCACATCCCTCCACACCCCTCCTGTCTGTTTCCAGTCCCACGGACCTGTACCCATACCACATCCCTCCTGTCTGTCCCCGGTCCCAAAGACCTGCACCCACCCCACACCCCTCCTGTCTGTTTCCAGTCCCACAGACCTGGACCCAAACCACACCCCTCCTGTTTGTTTCCAGTCCCACAGACCTGTACCCATCCCACATCCCTCCACACCCCTCCTGTCTGTTTCCAGTCCCACAGACCTGGACCCAAACCACACCCCTCCTGTTTGTTTCCAGTCCCACAGACCTGTACCCATCCCACATCCCTCCACACTCCTCCTGTCTGTTTCCAGTCCCACGGACCTGCACCCACCCCACACCCCTCCTGTCTGTTCCCAGTCCCAAACCTGCACTCGCCCCACATCCCTCCACACCCCTCCTGTCTGTTTCCAGTCCCACGGACCTGCACCCACCCCACACCCCTCCTGTCTGTTCCCAGTCCCAAACCTGCACTCGCCCCACATCCCTCCACACCCCTCCTGTCTGTGCCAAGTCTCACAGACCTGCACCCACTCCACACCCCTCCCGTCCATGTACTTGTCCAAATTTTTCTTCAACGTCAAAATCGACAAAATCGAGCCCGCATTCACCACTTCAGCTAGCAGCTCGTTCCACTGTCCCACCACTCTCTGCTTGAAGAAGATCCCCCTTAACCCATGTCCACTAGTTATCTCTCCAAATCTTAGGCCAAAGAGCCTAGTTGCATTTACTCTAGCTACGCCATCATCATTTGTTGTTCATTATATTCATTAATGATCTAGATGATGGGGTGGTGAATTGGATTAGTAAATATGCAGACGATACTAAGATAGGTGGAATAGTGGATAATGAAGAAAGTTTTCAAGGATTGCAGAGGGATTTGGGCTGCTTAGAAAAGTGGGCTGAAAAATGGCAGATGGAATTTAATGCTGATAAGTGTGAGGTGCTTCATTTTGGTAAGAAGAATCAGAATAGGACATACGTGGTAAATGGGAGAGCATTGATGAATACAGAAGAGCAGAAAGATTTAGGAGTAACGGTACATCGTTCCCTGAAGGTAGAAACTCATGTGAATAGGGTGGTGAAGAAGGCTTTTAGTATGCTGGCCTTTATCAATCATTGCATGGAATATAGGAGTTGGGAGGTGATGTTGAGATTGTATAAGACGTTGGTGCGGCCTAATTTGGAGTTCTGTGTGCAATTCTGGTCGCCTAATTATAGGAAGGATGTAAACAGAGTGGAGAGAGTCCAGAGAAGGTTTACCAGAATGTTACCTGGGTTTAAGCATCTAGAGTATAGGGAGAGATTGGACAGATTAGGTCTTTATTCTTTGGAGCGTAGAAGGTTGCGAGGGGATTTGATAGAAGTATTTAAGATTATGAAAGGGATAGACAGAGTGGATGTGGATAGACTATTTCTGTTAAGAGGAGGAAAGATTAAAACAAGAGGACATGAGTTAAGAATTAAGGGGCAGAGGTTTAGAGGTAACATGAGGGGGAACTTCTTTACTCAGAGAGTGGTAGCCGTGTGAAATGAGCTTCCAGGAGAAATAGTGGCGGCGGAGTCAATTGTATTATTTAAGAAAAGGTTGGACAGGTATGTGGAGGGTTATGGGCATTGTGCAGGGAGGTGGGACTAGAAAGGGGTGTTTGGTTCGGTGTGGACTAGAAGGGCCTAATGGCCTGTTTCTGTGCTGAAATTGTTATGTTATATGTTATGTTATTTTGTACATGGGTACTCCTTGATAGACATCCGTTCTGGATGACTAGTCGTATCCTGGAATGGACCTATGTCGCAATTGCATACTTACCTTGTTAATCGGTGTCCCGGGGTCCATAGGCTAGGCATGGCCATCGCTAGAGTTAAGCACCCTAACGATACTGAATTCACGCCCTTAACTCTTGCGCGTGTGCCAACTGAACTCTCAACGCATGAACCCACCAACCAAAGACTCATACATTAACACAGGAATCACAATGGCGGCACCCAGCCTATGGGCCCCGGGATGCTAACTTGCAAGGTAAGTACACACATTTGGCTCTAACATGCCCTGTATCCCTGTTATAGTTTGTCAAATACAACATAATCCGTGTAACGTTTAGATTTTTTATTTATATATATTTTCATTTTCAGTCGTGTGTAAGTCGCATAGGCCACAAGTCCTGTACCTCTATCAAATCTCTCATTCTTCTGCACTCCAGGGAATATAGTTATAGCTTGTTGAACCTTTCCCCGTAACTCAGTTCCTCACCCTTAAGCCTGTATCCTTCAGGTTTTATCTCACCAAACCTCAGTGGAAAAGGCTCCCTTCTTAGGATGCTCCAACGGAAAGCTGGAGTCTTTTCCCGTCCCCCTCCTACTGCGGTCCTGCACTTGTTCAGCGGTTGACCGAACCAACCCGTTACGCCCAAAAGCCCAGTGCAATGTGTGTGGAGCAGCACGTGGGCACGATGGGCAGCTAATCCTGTCCGTGGCCTTTTGTGCTCGTTCACAGCGGAGAGATCAACTGATAATTAATTTCAGAATAACAGAAGTGGAATTGGAACATTGGATTGGCAGTCTTTCCTTTCCCACAGCACGCCTGAGGACTGCGACAGGGTGGGTGGGGGGGGGGGGGTGGTTCTGCTGCTCCGTTCTGAGTGCATGCCGTCGGATGTGAAGCAGGGTTCAGGTCTGCCTCACTGCACACTGCCAGGCACCCACGCTCTGAAGCTTTGCGTCACACCTGCTGCACCTCCTGCAGTGTGACGAATGAGGAGTGCAGTGGGCTAGGCAGCATGCAACAAAGTGGAGCAGGAATGCCCCTGGGAATCCACTCTCCCTGCAAACACTCTGAGACACTGCGGAGCTTCACTCTGTGACTGACACCGGAGTGTGTAGGTGGGACAGTGCGGAGGGAGCTTCACTCTATGCTTGACCCCGGGAGTGTGTGATGGGACAGTGCGGAGGGAGCTTCACTCTCTGACCCCAGGAGTGTGTGATGGGACAATATGGTGGGAGCTTCACTCTGTGTCTGACCCCCGCGAGTGTGTGACGGGACGGTGCAGAGAGGGCCTCACTCTGACCTTGAACCTGGGAGTGTGTGATAGGACAGTGCGGCGGGAGCTTCATTCTATGTCTGACCCTAGGGGAATGTGTGATGGGACGGTGCGGAAGGAGCTTCACTCTGTGTCTGACCCCAGGAGTGGCTGGAGCACCCTCTGCTGTCAGGCCTATGTGCTGCACCCTCCATTCACTCCAACAGGCTCCAGAATCTCGATCTGACCCCAGCCCTATGGAGCCTAGCTCCTGTCTCCGGCAACACAGGCAGCCTCTGAGCTGTGCTCCGTGCTCCACAGGTGCACGCCTACATCATCTCATCTCTGAGGAAGGAAATGCCTAGTGTTTTCGGCAAAGAGAACAAAAAGAAGGAACTGATCAACAGCCTGGGGGAGATATACCTGAAACTCGAGAGGGAGCACCAGATCTCGCCGGGGGATTTTCCTGGCCTTAAAAAGATGCAGGTAGGTCCAGGACTGGGACCACATTAACAACAGCCTCCCACCCCCACCCTTTCCCTGCATCTGATTCTACCGGCAGGCTTACGAACAGCTCTTCTGTCACTGAGTGAGGGGGAGAGAGAATGGGTTGCTGAGGGACTTTTTAAAGGGTAGCGTAGTCGTTAGTGTGAGGGTTAGAAATGTACTGGGGGTCAATTGAGGTACCGTGCTACCCAATTACACCCAATTGACCTCCCCCCCCCCAAATCTTGTATGTTTTGAAAGTTGGGAGGAAACCCGACCCCCACCCCACCACCAGGGAAAACCCATGCAGAGTCGGGGAGAATGTACAAACCCCGCGGGATTCGAACCCCAGTCCCAATCGCTGGTGCTATAAAGGGTTTGCGTATGCCAACCATGCGGCCCCTATTTTCTGCGCCCTTTCCCAAGCCTCTGTGCCCCTGCTGGAGTGGGACAGGTGGAATTGCACACAAAAGCAGGAACCCTGGCTGATCCTCCCTCCCACCCCCACCCTTTCCCTGCATCTGATTCTACCGGCAGGCTTACGAACAGCTCTTCTGTCACTGAGTGAGGGGGAGAGAGAATGGGTTGCTGAGGGACTTTTTAAAGGGTAGCGTAGTCGTTAGTGTGAGGGTTAGAAATGTACTGGGGGTCAATTGAGGTACCGTGCTACCCAATTACACCCAATTGACCTCCCCCCCCCCAAATCTTGTATGTTTTGAAAGTTGGGAGGAAACCCGACCCCCACCCCACCACCAGGGAAAACCCATGCAGAGTCGGGGAGAATGTACAAACCCCGCGGGATTCGAACCCCAGTCCCAATCGCTGGTGCTATAAAGGGTTTGCGTATGCCAACCATGCGGCCCCTATTTTCTGCGCCCTTTCCCAAGCCTCTGTGCCCCTGCTGGAGTGGGACAGGTGGAATTGCACACAAAAGCAGGAACCCTGGCTGATCCTCCCTCCCACCCCCACCCCAACCACAGGATCACTGGGCAGTGACGGGGAGCAGGGACCCTGGCTGATTCCCCTTCACTCTAACCCAAGGGTACAACTTTTGTCCTGCACACGGATACGTCCTTCCCTCGCACCATTCCCCACTAAGCACTTTGTATCTGGTAGCCAAATCTACCCCCCCACCCCACCATATCGCGGCGATGGTCTGCAGGGGGAGAGGCAAGGAGTTGGTGTGACGTTTCCCACCTTTTTCTCCCTCCACCCACCCCCGCTCCCCACCCCTTTCTTTCAGGACCACCTGCAAATGATGGACTTCACCAAGTTCCAGAACCTGAAGCCCAAACTGCTGGACATGGTGGATGACATGCTGGCCAACGACATCGCCCGCCTGATGACCATGGTGCGGCAGGAGGAGGCCATGATGCCCAAGCAGATTGTCCACGGCGGAGCCTTCGAGGGCACCATGAACGGACCGTTTGGCGCCGGCTACGGGGAGGGGGCAGGCGAGGGCATCGACGAGCTGGAGTGGGTGGTGGCCAAGGACAAGCCATCATACGACGAGATCTTCTACACCCTGTCCCCCGTAAGTGGCAAGGTGAGCGGGGCAAGCGCCAAGAAGGAGATGGTGAAGTCCAAGCTGCCCAACACCGTGCTGGGCAAGATCTGGAAGCTGGCCGACGTGGACCGTGATGGCATGCTGGACGACGAGGAGTTCGCCTTGGCCAACCATCTCATCAAGGTCAAGCTCGAGGGCCACGAGCTACCCAATGAACTGCCCGACCACCTGGTGCCGCCGTCCAAACGGAGGCAGGAGTGAGCCCCACTCCTCCCCTTCCCAGCGCTGACTCCCCCACAACCCCACCCTTGCTGGGCACCAAAGGCATCGATCAGGGTCCAGATCGTAAACAAGCGCTTTCGACGCACCTCCACGCCGGTGGGGGGGTGGGTGTGGGGCATGCACAAGGTGACCCCTCCCTCTCTGCCACCAGCCTGCTTCTTAATACCCTCACCCTAACCAACTGGCACTGTTGAGGGGTTCAGGCCTGTCAGGTAGAGTTTAACTCAGATTATCTTCCAGTTCTGGCACACGTTTGGCCCCTCCCAGGCCCCGCAAGTGAGCACTTCACTCCCCACCCCCACCCCCCCCAATCCCCGAACTCCTTGCACACTCCACTGTTTTCACGATTATGGGCAGTTTCTCTCTCCCCAGGGGTGGGAGTGGGCAAGTATTCTCATCCCCTTAACATCTCCCCTCTCCGCGGGGGTGGGAGTGAGCGAGGTCTCGTCCCCCTCTCCTAAGGGTTGGGAGTGTGAGGTTTCGTCCCCCTGACCCCCTCCCCTCTCCCAAGGGGTGGTAGTGAACTAGCCTTCTCAGCCCCCACGTCCCCTCCCCAGGGATGGGAGTTGGCAAGCATTCGCATACCCTTAATGTCTCCCCCCTCCAAAGGGGTGAGAGTGAGCGAGCCTTCTCATCTCCCTCCCCTCTCTTCCCCCAGGGGTGGGAGTGAGTGAGGTCTTGTCTCCCTACCTCCTCTCCCCAGGGATGGGAGGGAGCATTCTTGTCTTCCCCCGCTTCCCCCAGGGGTGGGTGGGCAAGCATTCTCATCCCCCTGACCACGTTTCCCCCCACCCCTTTTTGTTTCCACTCACAGAACATCTTAAGAATGCCTTCCTAACTGCAGAGCACCTGTGGTATCCTGAAAAAGAGGATGCTCTGTGGTTAGAAAGGCATTACTTCACCCACTGCGCCAGCCAACATGAACAATTTAAATCGACAAGCCTGATGGCTTTCTGTAGTCTAGTCTTATATTTGGTAGCAAACGGGTGGAGGAGGGTGGTGGGCAGAGAGAGGCGTCAAGCCAGTGCCCAGACCCTTCTGCCCTGGGGCAGGGGAGAGGGAAACGGGTCCCACTGGCCGGCCTGGGTCAGAGGAGCTCCGACATTTCTGCCTTCACTGTGAGTGGACGGAATGTCAAGGCTGCGTCGCTGCATCTGGGAGCCGGGGTGGGGGTCGGCTGTGGCATGTAAATGCGTGTGGATGTGTACAGATAATATGTCACCCCCCCCCCCCCACATTGCCAAGGGATCCTCGCGTTCCTGGCCACAGGAGGGCACTCCCTCCCATTCTCACCCAGGAGACGGCAGCGGTGAACGGGGACAGGAGAGGCCTACGGTTTGGCACCCAGTACTGGCAGCAAGCTGCACAGCTTCTTGGCTCAGCTGCTTCTAGTTTGCTGCTGAATACATGACCATCTCTTCCTCTATCTCCTCTCTCCTTTCATCCCCTCTATCATCCCTCCAGATCCTCCTCTCCCTCCATTCCTTCTATCTACTCTCTCTCCCCATCCTCTCTATCTCCTCTCTCCATCCTCTCTATCTCCTCTTTCCATCCTCTCTCTGCCTCCTCTCCTTCCATCCTCTCCATTCCCTCTCTGCTCTCCTCCATCCTTCTATCCCCTTCACTTCCCCCTTTCTCGCATACTCCCACTCTTTCTCGCTCCCCCTTTCTAATCTACTCTCCCAACCCAGACTCTTCCGCCCTCTTCCCACCCCCATTTTTGGATGAATACGGGCACCTGGTGAGTCCCCTGCGGGCATTGCCACATGAACACACTGTAACCTTCCGCGTTTTCTGCAGTCGCTCTCACTGACGCTGTTGGAACAGCTGCCGCCGGCGTCATGTGAATCTTACAGGCAGTGCTGCTCATCTGAGGGGGGTGGGAAACCGCTCAGTGCCCCTACCCGGGGTTGGGGGGGGGGATCACCAAGGGGTCCTGCTCCCTCCCATCACTGCCCTGTGACCCCGGAGTTAAGGAGGGTAATCAGCCAGGTTTCCTGCCCAACCTCCCTCATCACTGCCCAGTGACCCCTGGGTTCGGAGGAATTAGCCAGGTTTCCTGCTACCCCCGTCACTGCCCTGTAACCCCGGGGTTAGAGGGAGGGGGGGAATCAGCCAGGTTTCCTGCCGAACCTCCCTCATCACTATCCAGTGGCCCCTGGGTTCGGAGGAATTAGCCAGGTTTCCTGCTACCCCCATCACTGCCCTGTAACCCCGGGGTTAGAGGGGATCAGCCAGGTTTACTGCTACCCCCATCACTGCCCTATAACCCCGGGGTTAGAGGGAGGCGGGGGGGAATCAGCCAAGTTTCCTGCCCACCCTCCCTCATCACTGCCCAGTGACCCCTGGGTTAGCGGGATGGTCGCTGGTGGCCTCTGTGTGGGACCAGCAGAAGAGTCTCTCCTGTCCGTGTTTCAGTGTCTGTCTCGGCTCGGTGGCTGAGCGCTGCCCTCGCCTCCACGTCGTGATTGTTGGCCCCGTCTATGTATAATAAAGATTCCACTTTGAAACCCAGGCCGGCAGAGGCCCGTATCCTGTCGCTCAATCCTGACTTTGCCCGGAGAGCTGGGTCCGTGGCAGGTTATCCCTGATGGACCGGTAGTGAATCGACCAGTGGAGGGGACGAGGAGGTGGGTTCCGAAGGCTGCTGACTGCTGTCCGAGATCCGATTGCAACGAGAAGGCCATTGGGGGTGGGAAGCAGGACCTCATATCCATGGGACAGAGGAGGGAATTGGTCTGGGTGGGGAGGGGGGTCTATTTAAATGATTCTCCACATCCCCGTCCCGACCCGGGGATTAGAGCGATGGGGAAATCAACGAGGGTTCCCGTCCTTGTCCTTGCCCAGTGACCCTGAGTTGAGGGTGGGAATCATCCAAGGTTCCTGTCTCAGTCCCTGCCCAGTGACCCCTGGGTTAGAGAGAAGGGGAAATCACCCAGTGTTCCTGTCCAATAACACCGGGGTTAACTGTGACTGAAGAGCCCCCTCCTGGTGTCACAGCAGGAGCTCCTGAATGTGGTAACACGGACCCCTGGAGGACATGTTACCGTTGTGTAATTTGAGGAATCTGCTCCTTGTCTGTCCACCAATCCTCTCGTCTTGCAACGTAAAGCACTTCATATCTTCCTTTATTTTAACCATCAACTCGTTCTCCACAGGGATTTCCTGCACATTTATTAAATTTTGTCTTAAGTTCAATTTTTCCCCTTTTTCTAAATTAGTAGTATATTTCCAAGTGAAGTTCCCTGCGCACCGTCCCGTCACACACTCCCTGGCATGCAGCAACAGTTGAACCTCCCAAATCTTCCCCTATGTTGGTTCAAAACCCATTAATCGTTCCATATTTATTTCGCCAAATGAACAAAGGAAGGAAACTCCTCGACCCTCTCTCCGTGAATACGCATGTTGATTTCCACAATCTCACTGGATCCTCTAGTTCCCCTGAAAGATCTCGATTGGATTCCTCCTGGTCTGTTGTGGGCTTTCTCAGCGTAAGTGGCTCCAACGCTTCATCGGAACCCCACTGCCTGGGTGTCTGAGGCGCAGGCGACCTTGTGCAGCTTGGATGGAGGATTGCCCTTCCTCTTTGATGAGCCGCTGAGGGGGGGGTGTCAACCTCCTGGGGGCTTGAGCGGGTCAGCAGATCCATCCTTGGCGGGAACTCTGGATCGGAATGCCTCAGTGATGATCCAGTGAATCCTTCGAGCAGGGGAGAGGATGGTGGGGTTCCTCCCAAGGGCAATGGGGAAGAGTGGCTGGAAGGCCTTGCCAGGAATGGTGGTGGAGGCTGGAACATTATGGAGATTCTTAAACAGGCATAGATTATAGAGGGTGATGAGATAGGGAAGGTTTCGTACTTTTTTGGTAGGAATATATCGGTTGGCACAATATGGAGGGCCAAAGAGTAACTCAGGAATGAGTATTCAGCGGAGAAGAGGCGAAGGAACTCGGGGGTGTGGTTGGGTTCGTGGACGGGATCAGAAGCCGGGGGTCCTGCAGGTGGAAATGCAGTGGGCAATCCCCGCCTCCATTTGGGCACCGCACCAGGTGGCGCCAGTGGGCCGGGTCTGCGCTATCCACAGCTCCAACTTCCCCTAATTGTCCCCTTCGCTGACCCTCTCTCTGCCCCTCCTATCGTTCTCATTCGCTTTCTCCATTTCCTTCTCCTCCCCATCTCTTCTCCATTTCCCCTTTCTCTACTCTCTCTGCACATCTCCCTCTCCCTTCACCACCCCCTTCTGTCCCTATACCTCCCCCTCCCCACCTTTTTCTCTCCACCTTACTTCCCTTTTCCATAACTTCCCCTTCCCCACCCACTCACTCTTCCTCCACACAACCTCCCCTTCTCTCTCCCTTCACTACCCCACTCTTCCTCTGTCCCTACTGCCCCCTCTCCACCTCTCACTCCCATCCCCTTTCCACTTAACCCCTTTTTCTCCACCTTCCCCTTCACTCTCTCCCTCTCTTGTCTGCCCCACCACCCCACTCTGACTCTCCCTCCCCCCAGAGTTCGTGAGGTGGGAAGGGTGTGGGAGATTGGAGGGGCAGCTTCTACCCCGAGCCTGACAGGCATCACTGGTTGGGCCCTATCATCCCACTGCCCGTGGGATCTTGCTGTGCGTGGCTTGTTTTGGCTGATCCTTTTAAATTCCAATAGAGACTGCGACGCCCTGCAGTGGAAATGGGAGCTGTACCCTTCATACCCCCAACCTAGCAGAGTTGGGGGGAAGGGAGGCGAGAAAAGTCAGCCCCAAACCCATGCTTTCAATGGAGGGCTTTCTGGCGTCATGAGGAATTCTGGGACGGCTCGGCCATCAATTGCCCAATCAGCAGAACTGAGGGTGAGAAAGCAGGTGAAATCGGAGTTGCTCCTTCAGTTACAAGCACAGAAATGATGGAGGAACTCAGCGTCCAAAGGAGGTAACAATGTACCTGTACAACCGACGTTTCGGGCCTGCACCTTTCCTCAAGGTGTGAGTAAAAAGGGCCTACGTTAACCTTTTGGACACCGTGTTCTGGTTTTCAGGGACTACCAACAAGTGCATAAACTCCATGCTCCTGTTTTCCGGGTCTGGTTTTATACCCAACTACCAGCTGGTTCGTACCCGTGGAAGTGGTGGGGGGGGGGGGGGAAGGGAAGGAGAAAGAGTACAGTCCAGCTGACAAAAGGTGTTAACTGGATAAGAGGGCAGGTTAGTATTGATAGGGGAGAGGTAGTTTTTCACTCCTGTGAAAGGAGATAGGAAACGGAGAGACAGAAAAGGGGACAAATTAAAAACTGGGGGGGTGGGTGGGTGGGGGGGGGGCGGCGGTCTAATGGAATCCAGAGAGGTCGATGTTAATGCCATCCAATTGGAAGATAAGGTGTTGTTCCTCCAATTTGCAGGTGGGCTCAGTCTGGCGGTGCTTGAGACCACGGTCAGAGATGTCACCAAGGGAATGGGGCAGGGAATTGAAATGGGCTGCTGCCGGGAGATTGCTGCGGACAGAGCCAAGGTGCTCAACTAAGTGATCTCCCGGCCTGCACCCAGTCTCTGCTGGGAGAGGAGACCACAAGCGGGAACAGCGGAGGCAGGAGACGACCCCCTGCAGATTCCCAAGTGTTGCTTCATGTGGAAGGGGCCCTGAATAGTGCTGCGCACAAGTGGAGTATCTCCTGCGGTCACAGGGGCAGGTGCCAAGGGGACGATGGATGGGGAGGGAATCGGTCCCTGCGGAAGGTGCAGAGGGGAGGAGGGGAATGTGTCCGGTGGTGGGATCATGTAGTAGTTGGCGGAAATGGTGGAGGAGGATGCAGAGGATGAGGGAGGTGGTCAGTCAGGACGAGGGGAATCCTGCCCTTGTTGTGTGTGGGGGGGGGGGGTGGAGGGGGCCAGGGCAGATGTGGAGGTAATGGAAGATGTGCGGGTATGGACCATTGATGGTCGAGGGAAAACCACAGTGTTTGAAGGAGGAGGACATCTCAGATGATCTGGCATGGACATCTTCATCCTGGGGGCAGGTGCAATGGAGACGGAGGAACTGAGAGAATCCTAACAGGACAGGGTGGGAAGAGGTGGAGTCGAGGTAGCTGTGAGTTTATAGATGTCTGTCAAGAGTTTCTCCCGAGATGGAGATAGAGAGATCGAGGGAAGGGTGAGTATTGCTGGAGACGGACCAAGTGGATTTGAGGTCGGGGTGGAAGTTGGCAGCAATGTAGATGAAGTTGACGAGCTCATCACGGGCACACGAGGCAGCACCAAAGTAATTATCAATGTAGCAGAGGAAGAGTTGAGGGGCCTGGCCTGCATTGGCCTGTAGCAGGGATTGCTTTACGTAGTCAACAAACAGGCAGGCACAGCCGGGGCCTCATGCAGATACCCATGGCCACCACTTTAACCTGGAGAAAGTGGGATGAGTCAAAGGAGAAGTTGTTGAGGGCGAGGACAAGTTCTGCCAGTTGGAAGAGGGTGTTGGTGGTGGAGGGGGACCAGTTGGGTCTATTGTCCAGAAAGAAATGAGGGGCTTTGAGGCCTTTGGTGTGTGGGGGGTGGGGGGGGGGGAGGGGTTGGTGGTGTATGGGGATTGGATGTCTGTGATCCATTTCAGGGAGCTGTGAGTTGTTGAAGTGATGGAGGGCGGGTGAGGTATCCCGGATGTAGGTGGGGAGGGACTGGACCGGGGGAGGGGGGACTAAACAGTGTCGAGAAGTGGAGGCCAATTCAGTGGAGCAGGAGCACGTGAACACGATGGGTCTGCCGGGACAGTGGATCTTAGATGGGAGGTAGGGGTGGTATGGAGTTGGGAAACATTAAGATTCGAGGCAGTGCCAGGGAGATGACTGGAAGGGACAAGTTCAGAGATGGTGCAGGATACAGTGCTTTGATGGGGTCCTGTTGGAGAGGTAAGTAGAGTCATCTTCTGGTTTCACTCAGGTAGACTGTGCGCCAGACCTCAACAGCACCATCCTTGACTGCAGGTTTGATGGTGAGGTTGGGATTAATGTTCTCTCTCTCTCTCTTCCCCCTCCCCCCACCCCGTCACTCTTCCGCTCACACTCTCTCATCTCTTTCCATCCTTCACACCCTCCCTCTCCCTCATTCTTTCTCCTTCCCCTTCCCTCTCCCCTATCCTTCCCTCTTACACTCTCCCCTCCCTCTCTCACACTCCTCCTCCCTCTTCCCTTCCCTCCCTCTCACACCCTCCCTCTCTCCCCCATCTCCCTCACTCACACACTCTCACTCTCCATCTCTGTCTGCCGGCATGGTCCACATTGCAGCCCCTAGCAATGTGCTGGTCGCCAGTGCAGGTCACAATAGACAATAGACAATAGGAGCTGGAGTAGGCCATTTGGCCCGTCGGGCCAGCACCGCCATTTTAGATCATGGCTGATCACTACTATCAGTACCCCTTTCCAGCCTTATCCCCATAACCCTTAACTCCGTTACCCACAAGAATCTTATCTAACTCTCTTTTGAACATAATCAGCGAATCTGCCTCTACCACCCTCTGTGGCAGAGCATTCCACAGATTCACACTTCTCTGGGTAAAAAAATGCTTTCTCATCTCCGTCCTAAAGGGCCTACCCTGTATTCTTAAACTATGCCCTCTAGTCCTCGTCTCCCCCATCATTGGGAACAAGTAATCTGACTTCACCTTGTCTATCCCCCTGATGATTTTGTATACCTCAATCATGTCCCCCCTCATTCTTCTAAACTCCATCAGACACAAGTCCAGTTTTTCTAGCCTTGCTGCATATGTCAACCCTGCCATCCCTGGAACTAACCTTGTAAATCTGCGCTGCACACCCTCTATAGCTAGTGTGTCCTTCCTCAAAATTGGAGACCAGAACTGGACACAATACTCCAGGTGGGGTCTCACCAGGGCCCTGTATAACTGCAGAAGGGTGTCTCTGTTCCTAGACTCCAATCCCCTCTTTCTGAAAGCCAACATGCCATTTGTCCTCTTCACAGCTTTCTGAACCTACAGCACCTCGTCGCTGGCCACTCGGAGGCCGTGCACCATCCCTGCTCTGACAGAAACTCCTGGTCACGGAAAGGAAGAGCAGCCCCTCTTCGCCATCCCTGTTGCCACCTCCCACACCACGCCACACACGAAAACATTTTGGCACTGTCAGTTTCGGAACCGGTCGGTAGTGATGTTCGCATCTTTTATACTTTCATGGCAGCCTTCAGTTTGCCTTGAAATAACCTTTTTTTGTGATTCCTCGGTCACACAGCCTGGTCTCTGTGGGCAAATCAGCCAGTTTCAGGGAACAGTGCAGCAGAGGATGCAGGTCCTTCACCCCACAATGTCTATGCTGACCCAACTGCTCACACCCTGTCCTCTATCCATATACCTCCAGTTCATGTGTCCCTACCTCTTAAAATTATGCCATTTTATCCACGTCCACTGCCCTCTTCAGGTGCCCATAAGAAACAGGAGCAGGAATCAGCCATTCAGCCCATCAAACCTGCTCCTCCATTCAGCATGATCATGGCTGATCTGATGATCGGCTCATCTCCACTGACCTGCCTTTCCCCCCCATATTCCTTAAATCCTCTACTATGTAAAAAAATCTATCCAATTTTGTCTTAAATATATTGACTGAGGGAACCTCCACTGCTTCAATGGGAACCCACTCTGAAAACTTCCTTTAAACGTTGACCTCTCCCCTTAAACCAGTGGTTCTCAACCTTTTCTTTCTGCTCACATCGCACCTTAATTAATCCCTCTGCCATCGGGGCTCTGTGGGTGGGAAGGTTGAGAATCACGGCTCGAGACTCAATTGTAACTGAACTATTTGGCTTGAGAAAAATTGTTGTTGGCCCATTTCCTTTGGGAACTCTGAAACCCTGCACATGACGAGTCAATGAGGGACGATTAAAACAGTGGTTTTCAAACTTTTTCTTTCCACTCACATCCCACTTTAAGCAAGCCCTTACTAATCACAGAGCACCGATGGCAGAGTGATTACTTAAAGGGGTATGTGAAAAAGGTTAAAGTTTCTGGGATTTCCAACTCGGGGATAAAGATTATCTACCCTCTTGATGCCTCGAATACCTCTGTATAGTTAGAATGAAGATGTGGCTTGAACGATGGTGTGGGAGGGAGGGTTTCAGTAAGTTTCTTGAGGCTCTGGGGCAGGTGGTACCCGTACAAACATCTGGGCAGGGTCAGCATCAATGTCCTAAGGAGAAATGTTTGCTGGTGCCATTGGTGGGGGGTGGGGGGGGAGGTTTAAACTAATGGGGCAGGGGGAATGGGAACCTACATAGAAAGATTGAACAAGTGGAACAGAGACTAAAGCCAGAGTTAGGAAAGAGAAGAAGAAAAAAATGAGGGCAGAAAAGTCAAAAGCAAAGGAGATTCCAAGGCAGTGATTCTCATCCTTTTTCCTTCCACTCCGGATGAGCCAACCCAATTTTGTCCAACTCTTCCCCACAGCTCAACCCCCCCCCCTGCTAATCCAGGCAACACCCTAGTAAACCACTCCTACACCCACTTCAAAGCCACCACATCCTTTGGGGGTCTTCCTGCTCCTGGCCTGTCTTGTCCAGTCTGTAAAAGTCGACTGCACAGTTCTTTGCCCCCCAAAGAATTGTGTATTTTCTATAGATCCCATGTAAAGGTTGACTGGTCTCCCCCCCCCCCGCCCCCAACTATTTTTGGCTCCAACGCCCATCCATCCGAGCTCCCAACCCCATGGCCACAAACCCTTGCTTCGGCCACCCGAGCTCCTAACGTGGACCCTTGCCCCTCCAAGCTCCCGACACCCCAACCGTGGATTCATGCCTGGCCATCTGCCCATCCAAGTGCCCAACACCCCAACTCCCCGCCCATCAGAGCACCCAACGCCTGACCGCCTGCCCATCAGAGCACCCAATGCCTTGAATGACACTGGTACTTACCACCACCAAAAGTAGCATCCATGTAAAGGTTGCCCCCCCCCCCCCAAATTTGACCCGAAAAATTGTTCCCCGTAACTTGAGCGTACAACCCTGATCTGTCCAGCCTTTCTTCATCTGTCAGTCCTGCCATCTCAGGACTTAGTCTAGTGAACCCTGGCTTCACTCCCTCGATGATGAGAATACCCATCCTCAGATTAGCAGACCAAAACTGCACACCGTACTCAAAAGGTGTGGCTTCAACGTGACCCTATACAACTGCAGTGAGACCTCCCAACTTCTACGTTTCACACCTCTCGCAATCAAAGTTAAAAAAATCACACAGAAATGCTGGAGGAAGTCGGCCAGTCTCACAGCGTCCACAGGAGGTAAAGATATATCACCGATGTTTCCAGTCTGAGCCTTTCATCAAGGTACAAGTTAAAAGCAGCCAAGCATCTTCATTAAAGACAAGGGATTAAGGGGGAAGAATGGGAGGGGGAAGGAATCCAGACCAACAGCCAAAAGGTGTTAATACCTCATCTTATGCCTGGGTACCGTCCAACCTGGTGGCATTATTTAGATGTACAGCACAGTAACAGGTCATTTCGGCCCATGCCACCCACCCCCGTATGTTTTTTTATTAGTGGGAGGACACCAGAGCATTAACATCAACTTCTCCAGTTTCTGTTCAAATAAAACCCCCATCTCCTTTTTCAATTTAAAATTTTTAATATTTTAAATGTAGATATACAAGTCTGTGCTGCCCAATTTGCACCCCATTACCAACACCCGCGGTACTTTTCAAAAAGTGAGGGGAAACCCAGGCAGACACAGGGAGAACATACAAACTCCTTACAGACAGCACGAGATTCGAACCCCAGTCCCGATCGTTGGCCAATGCCAACGATGACACCCAAGTCTCTTTTCATCCTTCCACGCTCCAAAGAGAAAGGTCCCGGCTCTACTAACCTTGCCTTATAAAGAATTGTTCCCCAATCCCCAATCCTGGTGAATCTCCTCTGCCTCCTCTCCGTGGCTTCCACATCCTTCCTGTAATGAGCTGACCAGAACTGAACACAATACTCCCAACATGACCTCCCAACTCTTGAACTAATTCCCCCCCCCCATTAATGATAACTTCACACTTCTCGACCGTAGATCTGCCCATTCTCCGAATCTGTTCAAGTCACCTTGCAGCCTCTTGGAATCTTCCTCACAGCTCACACCGCATCCCACCTCTGCATCATCTGCAAACTTCGATATTACATTTCAATCCTTAGCTCAGCCATTCCCAATGGGGCCACAACACATTTAAGGAGGGGGCCACAGACCCCATTGGTGGAAGTAACCAACTAAACTTGACTGCTTCATAGGGAAGGGGGCCCATAAACTCTGAGCACAGTCCTAAGGGGGTCATTGGCCAAATGATGACTGAGCTAGATTATCAACGTATATTGTAAAACAGCTGGGGTCCCACCAGTGAACTATGTGATACTCCGCTTGTAACCACCTCCAAATCTGAGAAGGACCTAATTGATACAACCACTCTCTGCCAGCCAGTTTTCTGTCCATGGTTCTCCCTACGTCAGAGGTACTGGTAGATCGCTCTGTTGAGCACCGCGGCTCTGTCCGCCGCAATAGCTGGATCTCCCATTTCAATGTCTTGTTCCCCTCCCATACCTTTGCTGATGTGTCTGTCTGTGGTCTCATGCACCGCCAGACTGAGACCACCTGCAAACTGGAGTAACGACACCCTCATCTTCCGACTGGGTGCCCTCCAATCGGACAGCATTAGTATTCCACTTCTCTGGCTTCCATTAAACCCCCAGGCTCTATCTCTCCCTTTTCCCCTTCCCCTATCTCACAAACATGAAAAATTCTCACCTCTCCCCTCACCATATCCAATTAACTCCTTTTTGTTGGTCTGCTCTCCTCTCCCAACAGTGCTGTCTGAATTTGATGACTTTCTGATCTATCCTGCTTCTGACTCATTCTGAGTTTTCCACGAAGAAGGGCTCAGGCCCAAAACGTCGGTGATATATCTTTGTCTCCTACAGACACTGTTCTCCTCCAGCATCCCGGTGTGTTTTAGGACATCTACCTCTGGCACCGTGCTCTCTAATTTGCACACCACTCTCTGTGTAGGAATTTAACAGGGCTTTTGAAGGTCCAAACACACCATTTCGACAGGTTCACCGCTGTCCATCCTCAAAAAATTCTAAATTAGCAAGCAAATCCCTACTGACCTGAACTGACCCTGTAACTCTGCTCCCAATGCCCAGCAGTGAGATCTTTAATAACTGATCAATGTCTTCCCCACCACTGAAGCCATGCAAGCTAATAAGAAACAGGAAGTGGCCATCCGGCCCGTCGAGCCTATTCTGCCATTCAATGAAATCGTGGCTGATCTGATGATCGGCTCGTCTCCACCCACCTGCCTTTTCCCCACATCCCTTCATTCCCTTGCAATGTAAAAATTTATCCAACCTTGTCTTAAATCTATTTACTGAGGTCGCCTTCACTGCTTTGATGGGCAGCGAATTCCACAGATTCCCCCCCTCTACCAGTTTCTCCTCATCTCTGTCCTAAATCTA
Source organism: Narcine bancroftii (assembly GCF_036971445.1). Lineage (NCBI taxonomy): Eukaryota > Metazoa > Chordata > Chondrichthyes > Torpediniformes > Narcinidae > Narcine > Narcine bancroftii. The sequence continues at coordinate 67,103,706 of NC_091476.1, forward strand.
CTTCCCCAAATCTTGAGGATTTGGGGAAGTAGATTTAGGACTGAGATGAGTTCTGACCAGACAGTTCTGGTCTCCCCCACCAATGGAAACAATTTACCTACCTCTTTCTTATCGATGCCTTTCATAATTTTATAAGATTCCCTCTCATTCTTCTCATAGTCTCCTCATAGACTAACCCCCTCATCTCTGGAGTCAACCTGGTGAACCCCCTTTTCACTACCTCCAAAGCCTTCCTCAAGTAACGAGACCAGATGTGGCCTCACCAGTACCAGGTACAGCGTAACCTCCCTGCTGCTAAATTCAACCCCTACAGCGATGAACGTTATTTCCCTGATTTCTCTCCACCTCCCTTCCCTTATTGAAAAATTTGTGCTAGAGAAAGCGGGGGGGGGGGGGAATCAGCCAGGGTCCCTTCTCCCCATCACTGCCCAGTGGCCCATGGGGTTAGAAGAGGGGAGGATCAGCCAGGATCCCTATTCCCCATCACTGCCCAGTCGCCCCTGGGTTAGAGAGAGGGATCAGCCAGGGTCCCTACTCCCCATGACTGCCCAGTGGCCCTCTGGCCACGGACAGGAGAAACGGGTCGAGGTTCCTGCTCAGCTGTGGAGAACTAGCCACAGCGGGGGTTGGACACCCAGGAGGACCTTTTACAGGGAAGTTTGTTGGTGTCTGCTCTGTAGCTACTCACCAGCTGCCAGGCCCATGCTCACCCTCCAGGTCACTGAGCTGAAGTCTGCTCTGGCTGCCTGTCGACCTGAGATCAAGCACTAGGTCCTTGCCCAGTTGCAGCTTCTGCAGGACCCTGCAGAACAGTCGGCCGACGGTTCCTCAGATGTTACTCTGTAGCAGAAAGGGAGACAAAGTGTTGGTCAGGTTCCGGTTGGGATAGGGGCGGGAACTCTTTACCTCGGCTCGCAGGGAGCCGTGGCAGTTCACTCCATCTGCGGTCTACACCACAGCACCCTGCAGAAAATCTCCTGGGGAGCCGTGGCAGTTCACTCCATCTGCGGTCTACACCACAGCACCCTGCAGAAAATCTCCTGGTGATGAGGAGCCAAGCCTGAGGTCATTGGCAGTGAACACCCCCCCCCCCACCCCGCATCGACCACCAGACAGAAAACAGAGACTCTGTTCCAGCTTCACAGATGCTGCCTGACCTGTTGGTTTCACCATCTTCTGCTTTTATTTCAGTTTTCCCTCTCTCTCTCTCTCTCACACACACACACTCTCCATCTGTCACTCACTCCCTGTCTCTCTCACTCTCTCCATCCCTCTCTATGTCCCTCTCAACCTCCTTCCCTCTCTCACTCCCTCTTTATCCCTCACTCTCTCTGCCCTCTCACCCTCCTTTCCTGGATAGACACTGACCAAGCTCTTTATCCCTCTGTCCCTCTCACCCTCCTTCCTCTGTCTCACTCTCTCCCTGTCACTATCCCTCCATCCTTTTGACTCTCTGGACCCTCACCCTCCTTCCCCCCTCTCTTTCACTCCCTCTCTATCTCCACCCAGATTTCAGATTTATTGTCAGAGTACATACATGATATCGCATACATCCCGGAGATTCTTTTCCCTGCAGGCCAGGCAGAATCACCACTAATTGGTAGTACAGAAAAAAACTGTGCACAACGTACAGATGTAAACAAATAAATAAATGTTAACAAACTGTGTAATAGAGAGAGAAAAAAATAAAGTGCAAAAGGGTCCATAAATGAGTCTCTGAGTTTGTCGTTGAGGAGTCTGATGGCAGAGGGGTAGCGGCTGTTCCTGAAGCTGGTGGGTGTGAGTCGTGTGGCCCCAAGACCTCTTTCCTGATGGCAGCAGTGAGAACAGATGATGTGCTGGGTGGTGCAGATCCTTGATAATTGCTGCTGCTCTCTGATGATGGGTGAGGAGGGTTTTGCCTGTGATGTGCTGGGCTGTGTCCTGTTGTAGGGCTTTCCACTCAGATGTGTAGGTGCACTTTAAATTTTAGATTGGGGTGTGTGGCTTGAAGGTCACCAAGCACCATCACCCCACCACTAACCCCCACCCTGAGCCGATCATCATCTGTGTGACCTTTTCGAAGAGGTAGGGTGCTCTGGCCACCCGTTCCTTCATCTCTCGGAGTTCGGCCTGGTACTGGGCTGTCTGCTCTCGGCTGCTAGCTCTGAAGGGTGAGAGGAAAGGGGAGGGAGGTTAGCGTGTGCTGGGAGGGGGGGGAAGCTTCCTTACCCTGGCCGTTCTGTGGAAAGAGAGGGGGCCTGGGAAGGACTGGAGACCCAGAGCCTTGCTTGGTCAGTGTCTATCCAGGGCCCCAGGGAGTATATCAGTGTTCCCAGATGGAGAGAGTGAGAGAGACAGGGAGTGAGTGACAGATGGAGAGTGTGTGTGTCTGAGAGAGAGAGAGAGAGAGAGAGAGAGGGAAAACTGAAATAAAAGCAGAAGATGGTGAAACCAACAGGTCAGGCAGCATCTGTGAAATAGGTATAATATCCTTGTCAGTGTTCCTAGGGGGTCCTGGGGAGTGTGTCAGTGTTCCCAGGGGGTCCTAGGGTGTGTGTCAGTGTTCCCAGGGGATCCTAGGGTGTGTGTCAGTGTTCCCAGGGTGTGTGTCAGTGTTCCCAGGGGGTCCCAGTAATTGGTCAGTACCTACAGGGGGACCCTGGAAGCATTTTTTTAAAAAAAATTTTTAATTTTTCACACCATAAACCACATTGACCATGATGCATACATTTTCCATTTCAAATATATACAGTGTCATTTTCTCCCCCCCCTCCTCCCATCCCACCCTCCCTACCTACCCTCCCATTCATTTAAAGTACAGAATCTAAGATACATTAAATCAGTCAAACAATGTTGTCACTCAATAAAAATAAACAAGAAATTCCACTGAGTCAATTCTTTTCATTTCCTTCTCCTTCCGCTATTTTAGGTGGTAGATGTCCCCGGTACGTTTTCTCTATTGTGTTTTATGTATGGCTCCCATATTTGTTCAAATATTTCAATATTATTTCTTAAATTATGTGTTAATTTTTCTAGTGGAATACATTTATTCATTTCTATATACCATTGTTGTATTCTCAAATTATCTTCTAATTTCCAGGTTGACATAATACATTTTTTTGCTACGGTTAGAGCTATCTTAACAAATCTTTTTTGTGCACCATCCAAATCAAGTCCAAATTCTTTGTTTTTTATGTTACTTAGGAGGAAGATCTCTGGGTTTTTTGGTATATTGTTTTCTGTAATTTTATTTAATATCTGGTTTAGATCTTCCCAAAACTTTTCTACTTTCTCACATGTCCAGATTGCATGAATTGTTGTTCCCATTTCTTTTTTACAACGAAAACATCTATCAGATACTGTTGGGTCCCATTTATTTAACTTCTGAGGTGTAATGTATAGCCTGTGTATCCAGTTATATTGTATCATACGTAACCTCGTATTTATTGTATTTCTCATCGTTCCAGAACATTACTTCTCCCATGTTTCCTTTTTTATCTTTATATTTAAATCTTGTTCCCATTTTTGTTTAGCTTTACCATTTGTTTCCTCATTCTCCTTTTCTTGCAGTTTAATATACATATTTGTTATAAATCTTTTGATTATCATTGTATCTGTAATCACATATTCAAAATTACTTCCCTCTGGGATATTCAGACTGCTTCCCAATTTGTCCTTCAAGTAGGATCTCAGTTGGTAGTATGCCAACTCTGTATCTTGAGTTATATTATATTTATCCTTCATTTGTTCAAAGGATAATAATCTATTTCCTGAAAAACAATTTTCTATTCTTTTGATCCCTTTTTTCTCCCATTCTCTAAAGGAAAGGTTATCTATTGTAAAAGGAATTAACTGATTTTGTGTCAGTATTAGTTTTGGTAATTGGTAATTTCTTTTATTCCTTTCTACATGAATCTTCTTCCAAATATTGAGCAGATGATGTAATACTGGAGAATTCCTACGTTGCACCAATTTTTCATCCCATTTATATAATATATGTTCAAGTATCTTCTCCCCTATTTTATCTACTTCTAATCTAGTCCAATCTGGCTTTTCCCTTGTTTGATAAAAATCTGATAAGTATCTTAATTGTGCGGCTCTATAATAACTCTTAAAGTTTGGCAGTTGTAAGCCTCCTTGTTTATACCTTTCTGTTAATTTATCTAGTGCTATCCTCGGTTTCCCCCTTTCCATAAAAATTTCCTTATTATTTTCTTTAACTCCTTGAAGAATTTCTCTGTCAAGGGTATTGGCAATGCCTGAAATAGGTATTGTATCCTTGGGAAAATGTTCATTTTAATACAGGTTATCCTTCCTATTAGTGTTAGTGGTAAATCTTTCCAATGCTCTAAGTCGTCCTGTAATTTTTTCATTAGTGGATAATAATTGAGTTTATATAGATGGCCGAGGTTTTTATTCATTTGTATACCTAAGTATTTTATTGCTTGCATTTGCCATCTGAATGGTGATTGTTTCTTAATTTTGAGAAATCCGCATTATTCATTGGCATTGCTTCACTTTTATTTGCGTTAATCTTGTAACCCGACACTTCTCCATATTCCTTCAATTTCTTATGTAATTCTTTTATTGATAATTCTGTTCTGTTAAGTATACTATAACGTCATCTGCAAATAAACTGATTTTATATTCCTTGTCTTTTATTTTTATCCCTTTTATTTTATTTTCTGTTCTTATCAATTCTGCTAGTGGTTCTATAGCTAACGCGAACAATAAAGTTGATAGTGGGCATCCCTGCCTTGTTTGACCTGCTTAAGTTAAATTGCTTTGATATATATCCATTTACTGTCACTTTCGCCAATGGCCCCTTATATAATGCTTTAATCCAATTAATATACTTCTCTGGTAAACTGAATTTTTGTAATATTTTGAATAAATAATTCCATTCTACTCTGTCAAAGGCCTTCTCTGCGTCTAAAGCAACTGCTACTGTTGGTGCTTTACTCCCTTCTACTGCATGAATTAAGTTAATAAATTAACAAATATTGTCTGTTGTCCGTCTTTTTTTAATAAATCCAGTTTGGTCTAGATTTACCATTTTAGGTACATAATCCGCTAATCTGTTTGCTAATAGTTTAGCTATTATCTTATAATCTGTGTTAAGTAATGATATTGGTCTATATGACGGTGGTGCGAGTGGATCTTTCCCTGTCTTTGGTATTACTGTAATTATTGCTGTTTTGCATGAATCTGGTAAGCTTTGTGTTTTGTCATTCTGGTTGATTACTTCCAGGAGGGGAGGAATTCATAAATCTTTAAATGTTTTATAGAATTCTATTGGGAATCCATCCTCTCCTGGTGTTTTATTATTTGGTAGTTTTTTATTATCTCTTGTATTTCTACTATTTCAAATGGTTCTGTTAATTTATTTTGTTCCTCTATTTGTAATTTTGGTAGTTCAATTTTAGTTAAAAATTCATCTATTTTGTCTTATTTCCCTTCGTTTTCAGTCTGGTATAATTGTTCATAGAATTCTCTGAAGTTTTCATTAATCTCCGTTGGATTATATGTGATTTGTTTGTCTTTTTTCCTTGATGCCAATACCATTCTCTTAGCTTGTTCTGTCTTAAGCTGCCATGCTAGAATTTTGTGCATTTTTTCTCCTAGTTCATAATATTTCTGTTTTGTCTTGATTTTTTAAAAAAATTTTTTATTTTTCACACCATAAACCACATTGACCAAGATACATACATTTTCCTTTTCAAATATATACAGTGTCATTTTCTCCCCCCCTCCTCCCATCCCACCCTCCCTACCTCCCCCCGATCCATTTAAAGTACAAAATCTAAGATACATTAAACCAATCAAACAATGTTGTCATTCAATAAAAATAAACAAGAAATTCCACTGAGTCAATTCTTTTCATTTCCTTCTCCTTTCGTTATTTTAGGTGGTAGATGTCACCGGTACGTTTTCTCTATTGTGTTTTATGTATGGCTCCCATATTTGTTCAAATATTTCAATATTATTTCTTAAATTATATGTTATTTTTTCTAATGGAATACATTTATTCCTTTCTATATACCATTGTTGTATTCTCAAATTATCGTCTAATTTCCAGGTTGACATAATACATTTTTTTGCTATGGCTAGAGCTATCTTAACAAATCTTTTTTGTGCACCATTCAAATCAAGTCCAAATTCTTTGTTTTTTATGTTACTTAGGAGGAAGATCTCTGGGTTTTTTGGTATATTGTTTTCTGTAATTTTATTTAATATCTGGTTTAGATCTTCCAAAAAATTTTCTTCTTTCTCACATGTCCAGATTGCATGAATTGTTGTTCCCATTTCTTTTTTACAATGAAAACATCTGTCAGATACTGTTGGGTCCCATTTATTTAACTTTTGAGGTGTAATGTATAGCCTGTGTATCCAGTTATATTGTATCATACGTAACCTCGTATTTATTGTATTTCTCATCGTTCCAGAGCATAACTTCTCCCATGTTTCCTTCTTTATCTTTATGTTTAAATCTTGTTCCCATTTTTGTTTCGTTTTATCATTTGTTTCCTCATTCTCCTTTTCTTGCAATTTAATATACATATTTGTTATAAATTTTTTGATTATCATTGTATCTGTAATCACATATTCAAAGTTACTTCGCTCTGGTAACCTCAGACTGCTTCCTAATTTGTCCTTCAAGTAGGATCTCAGTTGGTAATATGCCAACACTGTATCTTGAGTTATGTTATATTTATCCTTCATTTGTTCAAATGATAATAATCTATTTCCTGAAAAACAAATTTCTATTCTTTTGATCCCTTTTTTTCTCCCATTCTCTAAAGGAAAGGTTATCTATTGTAAAAGGGAGTAACTGATTTTGCGTCAGTATTAGTTTTGGTAATTGGTAATTTGTTTTATTCCTTTCTACATGAATCTTCTTCCAAATATTGAGCAGATGATGTAATACTGGAGAACTCCTACGTTGTACCAATTTTTCATCCCATTTATATTTGTGTTCAGGTATCTTTTCCCCTATTTTATCTAGTTCTAATCTCGTCCAATCTGGCTTTTCCCTTGTTTGATAAAAATCTGATAGGTATCTTAATTGTGCGGCTCTATAATAATTTTTAAAGTTTGGCAGTTGTAAGCCTCCTTGTTTATACCATTCTGTTAATTTATCTAGTGCTATCCTCGGTTTCCCCCCTTTCCATAAAAATTTCCTTATTATTTTCTTTAACTCCTTGAAGAATTTCTCTGTCAAGTGTATTGGCAATGCCTGAAATAGGTATAGTATCCTTGGGAAAATGTTCATTTTAATACAGTTTATCCTTCCTATTAGTGTTAGTGGTAAATCTTTCCAATGCTCTAAATCATCCTGTAATTTTTTCATTAGTGGATAATAATTGAGTTTATATAGATGGCCGAGATTTTTATTTATTTGTATACCTTGGTATCTTATTGCTTGCATTTGCCATCTGAATGGTGATTCCTTCTTAAATTTTGAGAAATCCGCATTATTCATTGGCATTGCTTCACTTTTATTTACGTTTATCTTGTAACCCGACACTTCTCCATATTCCTTCAATTTCTTACATAATTCTTTTATTGATAGTTCTGGTACAGGGGAATCACGCTGCTCTCCATTGCAGGCAAAATCTTCGCTAGGATTCTCCTAAATAGAATAATACCTAGTGTCGCCAAGAATGTTCTCCCAGAATCACAGTGGGGCTTTCGCGCAAACAGAGGAACTACTGACATGGTCTTTGCCCTCAGACAGCTCCAAGAAAAGTGCAGAGAACAAAACAAAGGACACTACATCACCTTTGTTGACCTCACCAAAGCCTTCGACACTGTGAGCAGGAAAGGGCTTTGGCAAATACTAGAGTGCATCGGATGCCCCCCAAAGTTCCTCAACATGGTCATCCAACTGCACGAAAACCAACAAGGTCGGGTCAGATACAGCAATGAGCTCTCTGAACCCTTTTCCATTAACAATGGCGTGAAGCAACGCTGTGTTCTCGCACCAACCCTCTTTTCAATCTTCTTCAGCATGATGCTGAACTAAGCCATGAAAGACCTCAACAATGAAGACGCTGTTTACATCCAGTACCGCACGGATGGCAGTCTCTTCAATCTGAGGCGCCTGCAAGCTCACACCAAGACACAAGAGAAACTTGTCCGTGAACTACTCTTTGCAGACGATGCCGCTTTAGTTGCCCATTCAGAGCCAGCTCTTCAGCGCTTGACGTCCTGTTTTGCAGAAACTGCCAAAATGTTTGGCCTGGAAGTCAGCCTGAAGAAAACTGAGGTCCTCCATCAGCCAGCTCCCACCATGACTACCAGACCCCCCACATCTCCATTGGGCACACAAAACTGAAAACAGTTAACCAGTTTATCTATCTCGGCTGCACCATTTCATCAGATGCAAGGATCGACAACGGATAGACAACACTCGCCAAGGCAAATAGCGCCTTTGGAAGACTACACAAAAGAGTCTGGAAAAACAGCCAACTGAAAAACTTCACAAAGATAAGCGTATACAGAGCCGTTGTCATACCCACGCTCCTGTTTGGCTCCGAATCATGGGTCTTCTACTGGCATCACCTACAGCTCCTACAACGCTTCCACCAGCGTTGTCTCCGCTCCATCCTCAACATTCATTGGAGTGCCTTCATCCCTAACATCGAAGTACTCGAGATGGCAGAGGCCGATTGCATCGAGTCCACGCTGCTGAAGATCCAGCTGCGTTGGGTGGGTCACGTCTCCAGAATGGAGGACCATCGCCTTCCCAAGATCGTGTTATATGGCGAGCTCTCCACTGGCCACCGTGACAGAGGTGCACCAAAGAAGAGGTACAAGGACTGCCTAAAGAAATCTCTTGGTGCCTGCCACATTGACCACCGCCAGTGGGCTGATATCGCCTCAAACCGTACATCTTGGCGCCTCACAGTTCGGCGGGCAGCAACCTCCTTTGAAGAATACCGCAGAGCCCACCTCACTGACAAAAGACAAAGGAGGAAAAACCCAACACCCAACCCCAACCAACCAATTTTCCCCGGCAACCGCTGCAACCGTGTCTGCCTGTCCCGCATCGGACTTGTCAGCCACAAACGAGCCTGCAGCTGACGTGGACATTTAACCCCTCCATAAATCTTCGTCCGCGAAGCCAAGCCAAAGAGAAAGAGAAGAGAAGTATACTATAACATCATCTGCAAATAAACTGATTTTATATTCCTTGTCTTTTATTTTTATCCCTTTTATTTTATTTTCTGTTCTTATCAATTCTGCTAGTGGTTCTATAGCTAATGCGAACAATAAGGGTGATAGTGGGCATCCCTGCCTTTTTGATCTGCTTAAATTAAATTGCTTTGATATATATCAATTTACTGTCACTTTCGCCAATGGCCCCTTATATAATGCTTTAATCCAATTAATGTACTTCTCTGGTAAACTGAATTTTTGCAATACTTTGAATAAATAATTCCATTCAACTCTGTCAAAGGCCTTCTCTGCGTCTAAAGCAACTGCTACTGTTGGCGCTTTACTCCCTTCTACTGCATGAATTAAGTTAATAAATTTACAAATATTGTCTGTTGTCCGTCTTTTTTTAATAAATCCAGTTTGGTCTAGATTTACCATTTTAGGTACATAATCCGCTAATCTGTTTGCTAATAGTTTAGCTATTATCTTATAATCTGTGTTAAGTAATGATATTGGTCTATATGACACTGGTGCGAGTGGATCTTTCCCTTGCTTTGGTATTACTGTAATTGTTGCTGTTTTACATGTATCTGGTAAGCTTTTTGTTTTGTCAATCTGGTTGATTACTTCCAGGAGGGGAGGAATTCATAAATCTTTCAATGTTTTATAGAACTCTATTGGGAATCCATCCTCTCCTGGTGTTTTATTATTTGGTAGTTTTTTTAATATCTCTTGTATTTCTACTATTTCAAATGGTTCTGTTAATTTATTTTGTTCCTCTATTTGTAATTTTGGTAGTTCAATTTTAGTTAAAAATTCATCTATTTTGCCTTCTTTCCCTTCATTTTCAGTTTGGTATAATTGTTCATAGAATTCTCTAACATTTTCATTGATCTCCATTGGATTATATGTGATTTGTTTGTCTTTTTTCCTTGATGCCAATACCATTTTCTTAGCTTGTTCTGTCTTAAGCTGCCATGCTGGAATTTTGTGCATTTTTTCCCCTAGCTCATGATATTTCTATTTTGTCTTCATTATGTTCTTCTCCACCTTATATGTTTGTAGTGTTTCATATTTTATTTTTTTATCTTCGAATTCTCTTCTTTTAGTTGTGTCTTCCTTCATTGCTAATTCTTTTTCTATATTTACTATTTCCTTCTTCTTCAGGAGTTCAAAACTTATGTCTGGATAGAAAGAAATTTTTTGACCTTTGTATTCCAGTGGCTTTTTGTCTTCTCTTATTTTCTTCATTGCTTTCTCCAATATATTTTCTCTTGTTGTATATCTTAAGAATTTTACATTGAGTAAATTCCAAAACTCCGAATATATCTGACATTTTATCATTACATATCTCCCTGCCGGATCTATTATTTCCTATTCTATTTTAATTGGTACATTTTTACTGATTAATATAGCTACTCCTCTAGTTTTTGAATTATATGACGCTGCTGTTACATGTCCTACCCAATCTCTCTTTAATTTCTTATGCTCCATTTCAGTTAAATGTGTTTCTTGCACGAATGCTATATCAATTTTTTCTTTTTTCAGTAAATTTAGCAGATTCTTCCTTTTGATTTGGTTATGTATTCCATTAATATTTAAAGTCATATAGTTCAAAGTAGCCATTTCATACTTTGTTTATCTTTCCTTTCCATTTCCTCATCATCACCTTTCCTTCTTATCCATTTCTGCTTTCTTGTTTTGAACACTTTATAAGACAACATTTCTAAAACATCAAACATTTCCCTTATTCTCCTATCTAAAATTTCTTTAACCCCATCACCTTCCCCCTCCTGAGTTGCCCTTTATCCCTTGTCGGGCAACCATATCTCCCCTCTCCATTTGGATTTGCGAATTCACTCGCAAGCGTCAACTGATTTTGCAGTGACCGTAACTCCTCCCCACCCAGCCCCCTCGGAAAAGATTTCAATTTTCATATATAACAAAGGTCACTCTTTTAATTCCCTCCTTACTTCCTCTGTTCACTTTCATTCCCTTATTAATTCTTATCTATATTCAAAACTTATGTCTGGATAGAAAAAAATTTTTTGACCTTTGTATTCCAGTGGCTTTTTGTCTTCTCTTATTTTCTTCATTGCTTTCTCCAATGTATTTTCTCTTGTTGTATATCTTAAGAATTTTACTAAAATGGATCTTGGTTTTTGCTGCGGCTGTGGTTTCGGGGCTAATGTTCTATGTGCCCTTTCTATTTCCATTTCTTCCTGTAATTAAATTCTCTCATATTCTTGCCTTCTTCATCTTCCTTAAGGCCCACTTTCTTTATATTATTTCTTCTATTATAGTTTTCTATTATATCTATCTTCTGAGCTAACAGCTCATGTGCCTCTTTAACTTTTTTATTAGATTCTTCTAATTTCTCTTTTAAGTCTTCTACTTCCATTTCTACGATTGTTTCTCATTCTTCCACATTTTTCACTCTTTTTCCTATATCTGACATGACCATCTCTATTTTATTCATTTTTTCTTCTGCACTTTTAATTCTTCTTTTTATTTCATTTAATTCTTGTAATTGCCATTCTTTTCCTGATTCCATATATTCTTTTAAAAAAAAATCCATTGTCTTGCTTTTCCCTTCTTCTTCCATTTCTCTGTGTTCTTCTTCTTCTTCTTCCTCTGGATTGACCATCTGTTGTTTCCTTGTTTTCTTTTTACCCTCTTCTTTCTTGTTGTCGTTATTTTCTGTGTTCTGCACCTGCTGCTGTGCTGCAGGTGTCTCTCTCAGCTGTGGAGATCGACTCCGCAGCTGTTCCCCCCTCCCGTCAGTGTGTTCTTTTTCATGCGCGGTTGCGCACTGTTACTCAGCTCCGCGAGCCATTTTTGTAGTCCCGAGCTCGGGACTTCCACCGACCTTAGGGAGCGGGCTTCTCTCTCCGCGTCGAGCCTCCTTGGACAGGTAAGGCCTTCACCTTCTTCTTCTGACGTTCTTTATTCTTCTCTTCTTCCCATTGCTTTCGACTTTTCTCTCTTCGCTGCCATTTTCTTCCCACCTTTACTTTTACTTTGCTTTAATTTTTATTCTTGTACCTTTGTGTTTTGTGTATTTTTTTTAAACTTTTCTGGAGAGGGCTGGAGTTCCCTGACCGGCCACTACTCCATCACGTGACTCCTCCCAGAATAGAAAATTGTTTTTCGGGAAATAAATTATTATCATTTGAACAAATGAAGGATAAATATAATATAACTCACGATACAATGTTTGCATACCACCAACTGAAAACCTACTTGAAGGACAAATTGGGAAACAGTCTGAGGTTACCAGAAGGAAGCAATTTTGAATGTGCGATTGCAGACACAATGATAGAAGATTTGTAACAAACATGTACATCAAACTGCAAGAAAAGGAGAACGAGGAAACAAACAGTAAACCTAAACAAAATGGGAACAAGATCTAAACATAAAGATAAAGAATGAAACATGGGAGAAGCTATGCTCCGGAACTATGAGAAATACAATAAACATGAGGTTACGTATGATACAATATAACTGGATACACAGGCTATACATCACACCTCAAAAGTTAAATAAATGGGACCCAACAGTATCAGACAGATGTTTTCGCTGTAAAAAGGAAACGGGAACAACAATTCATGCAATTTGGACATGTGAGAAAGTGGAAAAATTTGGGGAAGATCTAAACCAGATATTAAATAAAATCACAAAAAGCAATATACCAAAAAACCCAGAGATCTTCCTCCTAAGTAATATAAGAAACAAAGAATTTGGACTCGATTTGGATGGAGCACAAAAAAGATTTGTTATGATAGCCCTAGCTGTAGCAAAAAAATGTATTATGTCAACCTGGAAATTAGAAGACAACTTGAGAATACAACAATGGTATATAGAAATGAATAAATGTATTCCATTAGAAAAAAAATAACATATAATTTAAGAAATAACATCACAATATTCGAACAAATATGGGAGCCATACATGAAACACAATAGAGAAATCCTATCATGGACTTCCACCACCTAAAATGACAGAAGGAGAAGACAACGAAAAGAACTGACTCAGTAAAATTTCTTGTTAATTTTTATTAAGTGACAACATTGTTTAATGGGTTTAATGTATGTTATAGATTGAACTTCAAATTAATGGGGAAGGGAGTGAGGGAGGGAGGGAAGGGAGGGGGAAAAAGGGGGAGAAAACAACACTATATATTCAAGAAAAAAAAATGTCTGTATATATCTTGGTCAATATGGTTTATAGTGTGAAAAATAAACATTAAAAAAAAAGAGTCCAGCTAACGTCCTGGCCAGGGAGGTGGAGAAGCTGCTACCGACAGCCCGACAACCTACTACAAGTGTGCAGTCGTTGCCTCACTTTGGCAGTTGGGACCAGTCCAGGCGTTGATAAGTATAATTGGGAAGGGCTTGCATATTGTAGTGTGAATTCAGCATTAGATTTAGTAATAAAGACTTGTATAAACTGAACTGCTCTCGGTGTGTGTGTGTCTATTTTCTTTTGTAGCTCAAACATTGTGACCAATCTAAAACGATCAAAATGAGAGGTATAAGTTTACCCAAGACAAATGGCGCAGCGAGCAGGGTTGGTCTCAAGATGTTTCGGCAATACCCTGTCTTTGTTGGGACCACCCATTAGTTGGGATGAGAAGTTAGACCCATCAAGTGCACCTCTGGGAGAGCGAGTTGCCACTCTCCTTCGAGAAAGTAAATTTCCTGGTAAAAAGGGGTCGCTGACAGATGGTTTTTGGCTGCTGGCCACAGCCTTATGCCACTCCGTTCAGCGTGAAGCAGAATTAGTTCAAAGAGAAGTAGAATCTCAGCGCAAGAGAAAGCAATTAGAGGAGGAGCTAGAAGCCCTGCGACAACCCTGTTCCATGATGAGTGAGATTGTTTGCACCAGTCAGGACCGAGCCAAAGAATGAGAGGTGTAAGTTTACCCAAGACATCCCTCTCCCCCCCCCCCTCACGCTAAAGGCCCTCCTCAGGTGCCTGGGCCTGTTCTCTTATTACTCACAGTGGGTCCCTCTCTTCTTGGACAAGGTCCACCCACTGACCCAAGCCACAACTTTTCCCCTCCCATCTGAGGCACAGGCAGCCTTCACCTGATGAGGACTCCCCCTTCCAGGTGGAGAGCGATGCCTCCAAGGTGGCCCTCGCTGCTGCCCTCAACAAAGGGGGGCACCCCGTCGCCTTCTTTTCCGGGACCCTCCATGGCTTCGAGTTAGGGCACTCCATCATTGAAAAGGAGGCCCAGGCGATTGTGGAAGTGGTCTGCCACTGGCGCCACTACCTGGCCAGCAGGAGATTCACGCTCCTCGCAGACCAGCGGGCCGTGGCATTCACATTTAACACTACCCACAAGAGCAAGATCAAGAACAACAAGATCCTACGCTGGAGAGTTGAGCTGGCAACCTACAGCTACAACATTCAGTTCCGCCCCTGGAAGTTTAATGACTCCCCTGATACTCCGCTGATGCCCTCTCTCGCACCTGCGCATCTATGCATGACGACAGGTTGCAGCCATTGCATGAGTCCCTCTGCCATCCAGGCGTCACCCGGTTGTACCATTTTGTTAAGTCCCGAAATCTGCTGTCCACCATCAGGGACGTTAGGGACATGGCTGAGGCCTGTCGAGTCTGTGCGGAGTGTAAACCCATTTCTTTTGCCCCCCCCCCCACCCCCCCAGGCCCATGTTGTAAAGGCTACTCAGCCTTTCGAGCGTCTCGGCGTGGACTTGAAAGGGCTCCTGCCTTCCACGAACCAAAACATCTACCTCCTCACGGTAGTGTGCGAGTATTCACGCTTCCCTTTCGCCATCCCTTGTCCGGACACCTCCACGGCCACCATCATCAGGTCTTTGGAGCAGATTTTCACCATGTTTGGCTACCCCGCCTTCATCGACAGCCTTCATCTAGTTTCATGATCGACGAACTGTGCCAGTACCTGACGGTGAGGGGCATCGTGACCAGTCACATGACTATAACCCAAGAGGCAATGGCCAAGTGGAACACGAGAATGGGGTGGTCTGCAAGGCAGTCCTCCTGGCTCTCAGGTCAAATGGGTGGGCCGTTGAGTTCTGGCAGGGCGCCATGCCCAAGGCGCTCCATGCCATTTGGTCACTGCTGTGCACGGCTACCAACGAGACCCCTCACGAACGTCTGTTCTCATTGCCCAGGAGGTCGGCGACTGGAATGTCACTCCCAGTATGGCTCACATCCCTGGAACCGGTGCTTCTGCGTAAGCATGTACAGACACACAAGGCTGAAGCCCTGATAGAGCAGGTTTTCCTCCTTCATGCAAACCATGACTACGCCTACGTTAGGTTCGGTAGTGGCAGGGAGGACACCGACTCAACCAGGGACCTGGCACCAGCAGGAACACCCACCACACCACAATACCCTCCAACCCAGTACAATGCTGATCGGGCATACATCCCTGTCCCCAGGCAGCTATGGGGCACGCAGGGCCTCCTTGACCACCAGGGTCCCGCTTCAGCCTTAGGAGATGAACCCGCCCCCCCACCCATCAAATACGACCCACATACGTTGACTCCAGCCCCACTGGCCACCCCTCTGCGCAGCACCACACCACCCACACGCACCCCTGCTGCCAGCCCACTTCCCCTCTAACCAGTGACCAGGAGCCAGTCCTACGATGGTCACAGAGACCCCGGCGGCCACCGAATCGTCTCAACCTGTAAATATTGTATGTACATAGTGGATGTGATTCCTTGTTATTGACCCCCCCCCCCCCCCGGGACAATTTTAAAGAAGGGGGTGAATGTGGTGGTACACCACTGACCTACTGCAGGGGCCAACCTCTGTACCTGCAGGAGTGTAAGGGGACAGGACAACACGTGGCCGGCTGCCAATCAGTCGGCCTGAATGGATCAAGCCCCACCCGGTCGGGTGTCAATCACCCTCCGGGATATAAGCCTGCGCCGGCCTCCTGAGGCTTTACACAGAGTTGCTGCAGCCACAGACAGGCTGGCTCTGTGGAAGTCTTTGTGGATTAAAGCCTGTGGTACAGTCTTTACCTTGTGTGTGTCTGATTCTGCCTAACAGTGCACCACGATAACCTTCCATTTTCTCAGCTCTCACCTATCTGATGGTCTCTCAAAGGATCTCTATTGTTCCTGCCTCCACCACTGTGCATTCCATGCACCCACCACTCTATGTGTGAAAAATTATCCTCTTACATCCCCCTCCCCTCCCTGACCTCACTCCCAAGCACCTTACACTATGCCCCCTCATGTTAGCCACTTCATCCCCGGCCGGAGGTAGGGAAGTCTCTGGTCGTCCATACGATCAGTGCATCTCATCATCTTATACCCCTCCATCAGGTCACCTCTACTGCTCCAAGGAGAAAAAAAAGACCAAGTTCCCGCCACCTTTCCCCATGAGACCCGCTCTCCAATCCAGGCAAGTGAGTCTCTTCTGCACTCTCTCTAAAGCAGTCACGTCCTTCCCATAACAAAGTGTGCAGAACTGAAGCTGATATTCCCGAGTGGCATCTAACCAAGGTCTTGAATCGCTGCAGCATTATCTCTTGGCTCTTGAACTTGATCCCACGGATAATAAAGTGCCATCCCACCGTACACCTTCTCAACCTGTGCTGCGGATTTGAGGGTCCTGTGGACATGGGCCCCAAGATCCGTCTGACCATTAACAGTGCCTTCAGAAATGACCAACCCAAAATGAACCACTTTGTGCTTCCTGGGTTAAACTCCATCTGCCACTTCTCAGCCTAACTGTTTACATATATTAGGACATAGCCCAGTGTCTAAGGCGGTTCTTGAACGTTGAAAATGCCACGCCAAAACCAGGGGTCGTCTTACACACCAAAATTTGAACCTTGCCAGCGAAGTCTCAGCACTCCCCTTGCAGGGTCCAACCGCCCACTCTGATTGCCCACGGCCCTGTACGGGCTTTAAATGGCCTGATAAAGGAGCCTAAAATATGCTAATAAAATTGGGGGGGATTTGATAGAGGTATATAAAATTATGAGGGTAGATGTGAATAGGCTCTTTCCCCTTGAGGGTAGGGGAGATTGGAAAGAGGGGGCATAAGTTAAGGGTCAGGGGGCAGAACTTTCGAAGTAACATGAGGAAGCTTCTTCACTCAGAAGAGGTCGTTGCAGCAGGGTCAATGTTATCATCTAAGAGAAGGTTGGATGAGTACATGGATGTGAGGGGGCTGGTGGGTTATGGAAAGGGAGCAGGTAGGTGGGACTAGTGGAGTTCACTTAAATCGGACTTAAATCGGACCGAGATGGCCTGTTTCCATACTATAATTATTACATGGTTAAAATTTCAACCGTCCCTGGGTAATTTGCTTTTAAAATATTGTGACAGTGTCACTCCACTGGTCAGTGGTAAATCCCAGACTTGGGGTGGTCTTATACAGCGAATGTGGCTCAAAACCTACATTTTAAGCAGAAAATCTAGGAATTGTCTTATACGTTGGTATATCTTGGTCAGATGTATTGGGCCGCTGGCAAAACATTTCCCTGTCCCTTGACCAAACTGTCCCTACCTACCATCTGTGTCCAACCTGTCCTCCACCATTTCCCACCACTAGACACATCTTTCATCCTTCATGGCATGCATACCTGGATGATGGGCCCAAGCCCAAAGCATCGGTTCTGTATTTTTACCTTTGCTAGATAAAGGACATGGTTTGACCCGCTGAATTTCCCCAGCGTTGCATTTTTAACCAACCCCCTTCTCTGGCCCTCTCCACCTTCAGTAAGAGACCGCTCACCTCGTGTCTCTCTCACCCACTCCTCCCTCGCCACTCTTGGGTCCTCCCCCACTGTGGTCCACACATACTGGCGCCCACCCAAGCAGCCCGTCCAAATGAGGCAACTTGTGAATCTGCGGGGGTTGGTGGCTGCATCTGGTGCTCCTTCCTGCACCAGAGAGAGACAGGGCGCAGACTGGGAGAGTGCTTGGCCGAGCTCCTCGGTTCGGCGGCGGCCAACTGTTTCAACTCTCCGCCCATTCCCTTACCAACACGTCTGTCCATGGTCTCGAGGAACACACCCACATCTTCCGCCTAGGGCCCCCTCCAAGCGGATGGCATGAATGTCGACTTTCATTAAACCCCATCACCACGCCACCTTCCCCCAGATCTGTCTCTCTCTTTCCCTTTTCCTTCATTTCACCCAGACAAAATCAATTCTTATCTTTCCTCATAACACCTTCTGTTGGTCTGGACTCTTCCCCTAGCCAGTACTCTCTCTATTCTGAGATTTTCTGTTTTATGCTTAGTCTTTGCTTATACCTTGAAGGGTTCACAGGCCCAAAATGTTGGTAATATATCATTACCTCCTACGGACACTGCGAGACTGGCATTTCAGTGTGTGGTTACTACAATCGCAACGCCTGCAGGCTTTTGTGTTTCGCTCCCCTTTGGCGAAACTCACCTGGAGGTCAGGACTGAGCACGGATTCAAGGCAGCGCCACAGATCTGAGTGCAGGGCAGCGGAGATGCTGCCGTGGTCAGGCCTCAGGCAGGCACTGGGTCCGTGGCTCAGCAGTCGACAACAGAGGTGGGGCACAGGCGCCGGCCTGACGCATCGGTTCAGGAGCACCGCCTCCCTGTGTGGGGGCCACATGCTGGTGGGGGGGGAAAGGTGGAACAGGAGCCTGCAAACACCCTCAAAGGGCAGCGCCACTGTAACCAGACAACCCAAGGTCACGGCCCCACAGTGAGCAACACCCATCTCCTTTGTGACATCACTGGGCGGGAGGGGGTGGGTCCCTCAAAGGGAGGGGAGCACCTCACTCTCTTAAAGGGCAGGGGTTCTCCGAATCCTCCCAATTTTACTGACCGCACAGTTGGGCAGCCCAGTTGGCGCAACGCCTTTTACAGCGCCTGCGATAGGGACCGGGTTTCGAATCCCACATTGTCTGCACGTTCTCCCCGTAACGGCATGGATGTTCCCCGGGGGTTCTGGTTTCCTTCCTCCATTTGAACCGTACCGGGCGTGTAGGTCAATTGGGAGAGCGTCATGGAGTCGTGGGCTGAAAGGCCACATCAGCCATGCTGTATGTCTAAATTTAAATTTAAAATTTAGGAGCAAATTCTGGCTGACAACATCATTTACAAATTTACAGAAGAGGGGCAATGAGTCAGCAGACAAGAGGGAGATTGAAAACTCAGAATCAGAATTTATTGCCGCGAACGTCTTATGAAATTGGGTGTTTTGCTGCAGTGTCCCACGGCATTTCAAAAATAATAATGCAAGAAAATATGTGAAAGTGTGGCAGGGTCTGCGGTCCATCGACCGCTCAGGAATCAGGTGGTGGAGGGGAAGACGCTGTCCTTGTGCCGCTGTGTGTTTGTCTTCAGGCTCCTTCCTGACGATCGCTACATGAAGAGGGCCTGGCCTGGCTGGCGGGGGGGAGTGGGGTTGGGGGGATCCTTGAGGATAGAGGCTGCTTTCTCAAGACACCACCTCTTGTCGACATCCTCGATGGAGTGAAGTCTGGTGTCCGGGTGGCACAGGCCGAGCTAATAGTGCTCTTTATTTCCTCCCGTCCTGTGTGTTGGCACCTGTGTACCAGGTCAGCGATGCAACCAGTCGGAATGCTCACTACGGTACATTTTCGGGCGTCTTTAGTGACACATCAAATCCCCTCCAACCCCTCATGAAGTGTCTACGCGGGCCAGCCTTCTTCGTGATTGCATCAGACCCTCTTGGTCAATGGTGCCCCCAACAGCCACCTCGCACTCAATGTCAGCAAAACCAAGGAGCTGATGGTCGACTTCAGGAATTTCCTGGAGCCCCAACGCACCACTGGCGTCATGAAGAAAGCCCGTCAGCTTCCTCAGGGGTTTGCAGAGGTTCGGTACGACATGGAGGATGGATTTACTGCACTTGGGGGCTCCCTTTGTGGCCTTCTCTACATCGGAGAGACCAGGCCCAGTTCGCTGAGCACCTGCTACAATGGAGACCTCCCAGCCGCCAACCATTTCAATTCCGAGTCACATTCCCTGCCCTTACACGTGTACTATTCCCACCCAGACTGCCCGCAGATTGGAGGAGCAGCACCTTATTCCCTGCCCAGGCGCCCTCCAGCCAGAGGGCGCGAACATTGACTTCTCTGCTTTCTCCTAACCTGATCACCTTTCCGTTCCCCTCCCCCTTTCCCTTCCCCCCCTTCACCCAGCTGTCCCTCCTCCCCTGATCGCTGCTGTTCCCTCCCTCCCTTCTCCACCTATCACCCCAACCCCCACCCTTTGGTTCGGACGCCCGCCGACATTCTTCTATACCTCAAGCCCGAAACATACCATGGCACTCGATGTAGGCGAAATGCAATAAACATGGTGAAGGACTCTGCACGCCCCTCACGCAAACTGTTCTCCCGTCTGGTAGGAGGTACCACAGCGCTCAGGGCCCTTATGTCCAGATCGGGCAACTGTTTTCTCCCACAAAGCCATATCAGAGTCCTGAACTCCCAGAACATTTGTGGATCATGCACCATGGATTGTTACTGAATATTTTAATATTTCAATGAGTTGAACTTCTATTCTAACTTATTTTTATGTAAATACGCTCTGTGGTTGTGGAGAAACGCTATCCCATCTTTACCATCTGAGCAGGGTATGAACGGTAAAGGTGACTTGATTTGTTTGGCCTGCTGGGTTTCTCCAGCATTTTATATTTTTACCGCAACCGTGGTGTCTACAAACTTTGGTGATTTACTTCCAGCACTCAGTACTTTTGAAGGCCAAACACTCTCTTTATGACCCTCTCTACTTGGATAGCGCGCGCACAAAACTTTTCTCGGTCTGCAGGCAGGGACACAGGACAATGAACGATTTGAGTGAGAGCTGCAGGGGCAGGAGCTGGTCCTCCTGCCCTGCCGGGGGCGCTGCGGCCAGCACCGGTATGACACGGTTGCCAGGCCTGGGTTTTTGGTGCCCCTCTCTTCGCTCACTGGCCCCGGGGGCTGCCCGACCTCGCTGGCGTTCACGGTGGGTGAGCATCCAAAGGTGGCAGGAGGCCCTCCCGCAAGACAGGGACCGTCCAGCTGGCGGCTGGGATGTCCTCAGGGTAGAGGGGCTGAGGGGATCCCTCACAGGGCAGGGACCCCCATGCCTTCTCTATCTCCCCCTCCCCTGTCATCCACCCCAACCCCCCATCAGCACCCTCCCACCTCTCCCTCTATCACCCCTCCCATGTCACCCACCCCCCAACCAACCCATCAGTTCCCATTCACTCCTCCCTCTATCCCCCAACCCCTCTATCCCCCATCCTCTATCCCCCCACCCCTCCATCTCCCCACCCCTCCCTCTATCCCCATCCCTCTACCCCTCTATCCCCATCCACTATCTCCCACCCTTCCCTCTATCTCCTCACCCCTCTATCCCCATCCACTATCTCCCACCCCTCCCTCTATCCTCCCACCCTCCCTCTCCTCCAACCCCTCCCTCTATCACCCCATCCCTCCCTCTGCCCCCAACTGCTGTATCCCCGTCGTTCACCCCAATCCCCCATCATCTCCCATTCACCCCTCCCTCTATTCCCCTTCCCCGTCATCCACCTCCAACTCTCCATCATCTCCCATTCACTCCTCCCTATCCCCGTCCTCTATCCCCCCACCACTCCCTCTATTCCCACCCTTTATCCTTTATCCCTCCACCTATCCCTCTATCCCCCACCCCTTCATCTATTCTCCCCCCTCTATCCCCTACCCCTTTCTTTATTCCTCCACCCCTCCTTGTTTCCCCCCACCCTTCTCACTATCCCCATCCTCTATCCACCTCACCCTCCATCTATCCACCCACCCCTCCCTCTATCTCCCATCCTTCTCCACCTCCCCTCTATCCCTTACTCCTGCCTCTATTCCTCCACCCCTCCCTCTATCCCCATCCCCGCTCTATCTGCCACCTGTCATCCATCCCCAACCCCCCAACAGCTCTCATTCATCCCTCCCTCTATTCCTCACACCCCTTCCCCTAACCCCTCCCTCAATCTCCCGTCATCCCCTCTATCCCCCCACCCCTCCCTTGATCTTCCCTGTTGGCTCCCTCCATCACTCTCAACCCCCTCCCACCCCTCCCTCTATCCCCCCCTCCCTGTATCCCCCCTCCCTCTATCCCACCCACCCTTCCATTGCCCCCCTATATCCCATCCACTCTACCCAATCATCTCCCTCTATCCCACCCACCCCTCCATCGGCTCCCTATATCCCACCCACTCCCCCCATTCATCTCTCTCTATCCCACCCACCCCTCTGTTGCCTCGGGAGACCTGCCAACCGACAGAAAGACCCATCGCACCCCGATCTCCTTCTCTATCCCCCACACCCCCCATGCACAAGAACACCAGATTTGTCACTTTCTTTCCTGCTGTTATCAGGCTCTTAAACGGACCCCCCTCCAAATTAGCAAGAGACGATGCACTCTTTTCTCTGCAACAGCTGGGGAGGTGGATGGGAGGAGGCGTTTGGTTGGTGCTAATTCCCACCAGAAGAGGGTTCCAAAAGTTCCCAAACTTCTGGGGAATTGAAGATGGAAATCTACAGCATAGTCCAGGTCCTTCACCCCACAGTGTTGTGCTGACCCAATCACCTACTCCAACAACTCCAGTGGTGTTTCAAACTTTTTCTTCCCACTCTCATTCCCCCTTAAGTAATCCTTAAGCTGTAAGTGATCTGTGATCAGTAAGCCGTCCCTTTCCCACTGGACCCTGCCCCAGGAATTAACTGGGAATTTACCAGGACAGGGTCCAGTGGGAAAGGAACGCTGTCCAAGCACCGGCACCAAATGACATAATTTCACGCCAGGGATTTACAGCCTCGACCCCTACTCATATTTGCTGATACAGCCATGGGAAAGAGCCAGCAGAAAGTCACCCGGTTCCAGTTGAAGGAAGAGGATGGGGAGGGGAAGAGGAGGGGAGGGGAAGAGGAGGGGAAGGGAAGAGGAGGGGAGGGGAAGAGGAGGGGAGGGGAAAAGGAGAGATGGGGAGGGAGGAGAGGGAAGGGAAGGAGTGGAGAGGGGGAAGATGAGGAGGGGAAGAGATGGGAAGGGGAGGGGAGGGGAAGGAGAGAGGAGAGGGATGGGGAGATGAGGGATGGAAAGGGAAAGGAGGGATGGGAAGGGAGGAGATGGAAGGGGAGGGGAGAGGAGAGGAGGGAAGGGGAGGGGAGGGAAGGAAAGCGGAGGGGAGGAAATGAAAATGAAGGGCATTCAGTGGAGGGGCTACCTGACTGCCAGTACCCTTCCCTCCCCAGGCTCCCTCCCCCACCCAGAAATGGGGAGGACCCTGCTACCCCTGGCAGCCTGTGCCCTGCTGACCACCCTGTGGACCCTACACCGCCGGCCGCCCGCTGCCTTCTGGAAGGCCCCGTGCCCGATGCGGTCGCTATGGAACCAGGACTTGCTGCAGGAGCAGCAGCGGAGGCCAAGACGACATCCTCCAGCCTGGCACCCGGGGCCAGGTGTGCCCCCAGCCTGCGGGCCGGACCTGGATGTGGCGGTGCGTGTGGCCGACTACCATCTCCTGCCGCAGTCCATGAAGGACTTCCTGCTATACCGCCACTGCCGCCGCTATCCACTCCTGCTCGAGCCCCGGGACCTGTGCGGCCCAGATGGGGACCCACGCCTGCTGCTGGCCATCAAGAGCCAGGCCTCCAGCTTCACCCGGCGCCAGGCCATCCGCCAGACCTGGGGGGGCCTAGGCTGGGCCTGGGATGTCGGCCTAGTCTTCCTGCTGGGCCAGGAGGAGGAGGAGGGAGGAGGCCTGTCGAGCCTGCTGGCCTGTGAGAGCCGGCGCTTTGGCGACCTGCTCCAGTGGGCCTTCCACGACACCTTCCTCAACCTGACGCTGAAGGAGGTGCTCTTCCTGCCCTGGCTCCTCCACCGCTGCCCGTCCACCCGTTACATCTTCAAGGGGGACGACGATGTCTTCGTCAACACCCCAGGTCTGCTGGCGTACCTGGACTCGGAGCAGGCCCAAGGCCTCAACCTCTTCCTGGGCGATGCCATCTTCAGAGGCCGGCCTTGCCGCAATGCCTCGCTGAAGTACTACGTGCCCGGTGCTTTCTACAGTGGCCTGTACCCGCCGTACGCGGGTGGCGCTGGTGTGCTGTACACAGGGCATCTGGCTCGCCAGCTGGAGTGGGCTTCCCGGGCCCTGCCCCTCTTCCCCATCGATGATGTCTTCACCGGCATGTGCCTGCGCAGCCTGGGCCTGGTGCCCACCCACCACCCAGGCTTCCGCAGCTTCGGCATCAATGCCAGCGAGCGCTGGGAGCCTTGCATCTACCGCCGCCTCTTCATGGTGCACCGACACAGCCCGCAAGAGATGTTGCTGCTGTGGAGCCTGCTCCAGCAACAGGGGAATGTCTCCTGTGGCTGAGGGGTGGGGGTGTTAGGCCTTGTGTGGGAGGGTAGGCCTTATGTGGGGGTTCAGTCTTTTGTGGGGGTTCAGTCTTTTGTGGGGGGTAGACCTTGTGTGAGGGGTGGAGGTAGGCCATATGTGGGGGCATGGGGGGGTTGGGTCATGTGTGGGGGTAGGCGTGTGTGAGGGATAGGCCTTGTGTTGGGCGTAGGCCGTGTGTGGTGGGTGGGGGTAGGCGTGTGTGGGGGTTTGGCCTTTTGTGGGGAGTAGGTCTTGTGTCGGGGTAGGCTTTGTGTTAGCTGTAGGGCTTGTTTGGGCCCTGTGGGTGGGGTGTAGGCCTTGTGATGGGGTTATGCCCTGTGTGGGAGGGGAAGGCCCTGTGTGGGGTCTAGGCCTTGTGTGTGGGGGTAGGCCTTGTGTGCGGAGTAGGCCTTGTGAGGGGTTTAGGCCCTGTGTCTGTACAAGCTGGGGAGGCCATGTGTACGGGCTGGGGGAGGCCCTGTGTACAGGCCGGGAGGTGGGGAGGGGTATACAAGATTTGATACCCAATTGCGAGGAGAAAAGGACCAAAGGACAGAGTGGACAGTGGATGGAGTGGAGAGGCCTGTACAGATGGACACACAGCGGGCCAATGATCCTGCGCATCAGACGGGCGTATACAGGACAAAGGGAGATACAGGTCGGGAGAATTGGTCGATACACGGGTCGGGGTTTTGTGTTAAATTCTACTGTTTTGTGAATGTTCACTCAATAAAGAGTTAATTGCAACTTACAAATCCTAGCCTCTGTTTAGTTTACAAATACTTGCACCGTGCCCACACCAAACACTGCTTTGTACAGGATGCAGAGTTTGGCAGAAAAGTGGCAGATTGAGTACAATCCGGATCAGTGATGCGCTTTGCAAGGCCCAGTCGGTGTCACAGTTAGTGCGACACCTTCACAGCGCCAGCGATCGGGACAGGACCCAGGGTTCAAATCCCGCACTGTCCATTCTTCCCCTGTGTCTGCGTGGGTTTTCCTCAGGGGCTCCAGTTTCCCTCCCACTCTTCAAAAGCATACTGGTGGAGGGTGTAGGTTAAGGGGGTGTAAATTGGGCAGCCCAGAGGACCCCAGAACCCAGCAGCAATAGAAATTCTCCAAGACAAATGGCTACTTAACAAAAGTTGCTTTTAATTTTCTTTAAACATAAAAAACATAAAAACAGGATCAAACTATTAACTGAACCCCCTTCTAATTCTAAGCGCACGTGTGTGTAACTTCAGAAAAGTTCTTTGATTCACAGTCCAATCTCACTTCTCCAAGTTCACCGGGTATCAGGTAATTCTTATACTGTGCACGGAATTCAACATTTATAAAGTTCACCAGGCTTTGTTGCTCAAAAGGTAAATGGATACTGCTCAGGAAGATTCTTGTCGGTTTTCACAGAGAGAGAGAGAGAGAGAGAGAGAGAGAGAGAGAGAGAAGGAGAGAGAGAGAGAGAGAGAGAGAGCGCTCGATGGACACAACTGATTCCTTCCGATCAGCCACGACAGTGTCTTGCTGAAGAAACGCCCACCTGGGTTCTCCAGATGATCACCTCTTTCTTTCAAGTCACCACAGAGTTCCTTTTTGTTTCTTTTATTCCAAGTGAAACATTAGACAGCCAGTCCTCTCCTCTTGCATGGACCTCAAGGGGCTTTGACCAGGCTGAAGTCACAACTTGTCTTCAAAATGGGGTTTTTCACAAGCTTACCAGCTTGTCCTGTTCCAGTCCCAGCTGCTGAACTGTAGAACTGAATTCTCTCTCTCTCTCTCTGAGAAAACCACATGATATTCTTAGAATAGCCAACTGCACTCAGACGGCAGCTCCAGACCCAAGTCTGTTCATCTGTTGCTCTCCAAAACAATAACCCATTACTCCACAGCATGTCCAATTAACACATACTTGTTAAGTCCTTTAGGCATTCTTCAAAGTTTTCGCAAAGGCACCTGGAGCCTGGACTGTCTGGCTTGAGCAGAGCTCTGACATTTTAAATGAGATCTGTGTTATGAAGTGTTTGTATTTGACCTACACTAAAAAAAATGCCCACAATTTATCTCCTTTAAAACATATCTATATACAATATAAAATAATCTGTCACACCGTGCTGTACGTCTAAATTTAAAATTAAAATTTTAAATTTAAATTCAGATTTATTGTCAGAGTACATCTTCTTTGGCTTGGCTTCGCGGACGAAGATTTATGGAGGGGGTAAAAAAGTCCACGTCAGCTGCAGGCTCGTTTGTGGCTGACAAGTCCGATGCGGGACAGGCAGACACGATTGCAGCGGTTGCAAGGGAAAATTGGTTGGTTGGGGTTGGGTGTTGGGTTTTTCCTCCTTTGCCTTTTGTCAGTGAGGTGGGCTCTGCGGTCTTCTTCAAAGGAGGTTGCTGCCCGCCAAACTGTGAGGCGCCAAGATGCACGGTTTGAGGCGTTATCAGCCCACTGGCGGTGGTCAATGTGGCAGGCACCAAGAGATTTCTTTAGGCAGTCCTTGTACCTTTTCTTTGGTGCACCTCTGTCACGGTGGCCAGTGGAGAGCTCGCCATATAACACGATCTTGGGAAGGCGATGGTCCTCCATTCTGGAGACGTGACCCATCCAGCGCAGCTGGATCTTCAGCAGCGTGGACTCGATGCTGTCGACCTCTGCCATCTCGAGTACTTCGACGTTAGGGGTGTAAGCGCTCCAATGGATGTTGAGGATGGAGCGGAGACAACGCTGGTGGAAGCGTTCTAGGAGCCGTAGGTGGTGCCGGTAGAGGACCCATGATTCGGAGCCGAACAGGAGTGTGGGTATGACAACGGCTCTGTATACGCTTATCTTTGTGAGGTTTTTCAGTTGGTTGTTTTTCCAGACTCTTTTGTGTAGTCTTCCAAAGGCACTATTTGCCTTGGCGAGTCTGTTGTCTATCTCTTTGTCGATCCTTGCATCTGATGAAATGGTGCAGCCGAGATAGGTAAACTGGTTGACCGTTTTGAGTTTTGTGTGCCCGATGGAGATGTGGGGGGGCTGGTAGTCATGGTGGGGAGCTGGCTGATGGAGGACCTCAGTTTTCTTCAGGCTGACTTCCAGGCCAAACATTTTGGCAGTTTCCGTAAAGCAGGACGTCAAGCGCTGAAGAGCTGGCTCTGAATTTGCAACTAAAGCGGCATCATCTGCAAAGAGTAGTTCACGGACAAGTTTCTCTTGTGTCTTGGTGTGAGCTTGCAGGCGCCTCAGATTGAAGAGACTGCCATCCGTGCGGTACCGGATGTAAACAGCGTCTTCATTGTTGGGGTCTTTCATGGCTTGGTTCAGCATCATGCTGAAGAAGATTGAAAAGAGGGTTGGTGCGAGAACACAGCCTTGCTTCACGCCATTGTTAATGGAGAAGGGTTCAGAGAGCTCATTGCTGTATCTGACCCGACCTTGTTGGTTTTCGTGCAGTTGTATAATCATGTTGAGGAACTTTGGGGGACATCCGATGCGCTCTAGTATTTGCCAAAGCCCTTTCCTGCTCACGGTGTCGAAGGCTTTGGTGAGGTCAACAAAGGTGATGTAGAGTCCTTTGTTTTGTTCTCTGCACTTTTCTTGGAGCTGTCTGAGGGCAAAGACCATGTCAGTGGTTCCTCTGTTTGCGCGAAAGCCGCACTGTGATTCTGGGAGAATATTCTCGGCGACACTCCATTCTCGTTGCTCTCCATTGCAGGCAAAATCTTCGCTAGGATTCTACTAAATAGAATAATACCTAGTGTCGCCGAGAATATTCTCCCAGAATCACAGAGTACATACATGACATCACTTACAGCCCCGAGATTCCCATTTCCTGCGGATGCAGCAGAACTACCACTAATTGGTCA
This sequence comes from Narcine bancroftii, assembly GCF_036971445.1. Taxonomy (NCBI): domain Eukaryota; kingdom Metazoa; phylum Chordata; class Chondrichthyes; order Torpediniformes; family Narcinidae; genus Narcine; species Narcine bancroftii. The sequence continues at coordinate 67,132,055 of NC_091476.1, forward strand.
TGCAAAAAAATGAACTGTACACAGTGTAAACATATAAAGAACTGGAAACGGATACAAATGTAAACAAACTGACTTTGCTTGGATGTACTTGGACACGGCCCTTGCTGACTGTGCCTGAGGCTCGTCCCACTGACCTCTGAATAAAGGCCACAGTTCCTCAACCATCTTGACGGGTATCCATTCTGGAGTTAATGAAAGCCTCTCAGTCTCTCTACAATTTCTAGCCTTGATGGGGCATCAGCGAGACAGAGAGAACAAAAAGAAGATTGATAAAGTGCTCAAGACTGAAAAGAGCCCCTGACTGAGTTTGTCGTTGAGGAGTCTGATGGTGGAGAAGGGTGGTGTGAGTCTTGTGGCACTGAGACCTCATTCCTCATGGCAGCAGCGAGAATAGAGCAGTGTGGATCCCATAGATGTCCTCGATGGTGGGGAGGGTTTTGCCTGTGATGTCCTGAGCTGTGGAGGGCTTTACCCTCAGGGGTGTTGGCAGCCAGTCAGCCCACTTTCCACCTCACCGCTGGAGAAATTTGCCAAGATTTCTGGTGTCATACCAAACTCCTGAGGAAGTGGGGCAGTGGCGGGCTTTCTTCATGATGCCATTGGTGTGTTGGGTCCCGGAAAGATCCTCTGAGATAGTCAGGATGAAGATACCCCTGTAAGTTATTGCTGTCTCTCCTATCACCCTTATTTCTTGTACAAAGTGATGATTTTGGAGTCGTGTATATCCTGTGGTTTGGCTCCTTCCTTCCAGCACTGCCGGAAGACCTTGTCTGAAGGTCAGGGGAGTGAGCTTTTGCAGGGTAAAATGGTGGCTGGAGCCACTGTAATGGCAGCACTGGGACTGGTGAGGATCTGCAGGGAGCAGAGATACAACACTCCCTCTGGGGTCCAACCAGCCAGTCGACCGCCGTCAGCTTTGACCGGTCCATTGAGGGAGCCGACGGTGGTTTTATTTAAAATACCGCAACCCCAAGGTGGTGACCGTGGGGCCTGCCACCAAGATGGCGGAACGTCTGACTGGCAGCAGTCACAAGGGGGAGCAGAGCAAACGGGGAGCCACCCCCCCTCCCAGTCTGAGAAGCAGAGGTGGCGACCCATGGGAGAGGGGTCTGTGGCTGAAAGACCCACATGTGTGGCGGGGCTGCTGGCGACTTGAGGCGAGGAACCCAGAGAGGCTGGGGGCTGCTGTCAGTGGGGCTTGCGCCGGGCTGCTGGAGACAGGTTGAAGGGGTACCCAGGTATTGGATTTGGGTTGGCAAAAGCGTGGAGAGGTCCCTGACCATATCAGAAGTTCGGATCTGGAGCTCAGGTCACCAATGCTTTGGACCGGACTGTGTGAGGACGCAGGAAGCGCTGGAGGCAAATCTACGGGCACTCGGTGACCGTGGAGGAGCTCTGCTTCTCTTTCTCTGACTGTAAGGGGTGCTTCAGGCAATTTCTGCCGATGGTGAATCTGTCGCCTTGCAGCAGAAAAAAAGACAATTTCATGTGATATGACCGTTTTATTACAATGACAATAAATTGAATTTTGAATAGAGTCGTCCTATACTCAGGCCGTCCAATAGACGTGTGATCATCCTATACACGGGCCGTCCGATACACGGGTCGTCTGATACACGGGTCATCCTAGACGTGTTATCCAATGCTTGTATTGTCCAATACAAGACACAAGAGCAACTTGTCCGTGAACTACTCTGCAGACGATGCCGCTTTAGTTGCCCATTCAGAGCCAGCTCTTCAGCGCTTGACGTCCTGTTTTGCGGAAGCTGCCAAAATGTTTGGCCTGGAAGTCAGCCTGAAGAAAACTGAGGTCCTCCATCAGCCAGCTCCCCACCATGACTACCAGCCCCCCCACATCTCCATCGAGCACACTAAATTCAAAACGGTCAACCAGTTTACCTATCTTGGCTCCTCCATTTCATCGGATGCAAGGATCGACAACGGATAGACAACAGACTCGCCAAGGCAAATAGCACCTTTGGAATACTATACAAAAGAGTCTGGAAAAACAACCAACTGAAAAACCTCACAAAGATTAGCGTATACAGAGCCGTTGTCATACCCACACTCCTGTTCGGTTCCGAATCATAGGTCCTCTACCGACATCACCTACGGCTCCTAGAACGCTTCCACCAGCGTTGTCTCCACTCCATCCTCAACATTCATTGGAGCGACTTCATCCCTAACATCGAAGTACTCGAGATGGCAGAGGCCGACAGCATCGAATCCACAGATCCAACTGCGCTGGGCAGGTCACGTCTCCAGAAAGGAGGTCCATCGCCTTCCCAAGATCGTGTTATATGGCGAGCTCTCCACTGGCCACCGTGACAGAGGTGCATCAAAGAGGTACAAGGACTGCCTAAAGAAATCTCTTGGTGCCTGCCAGTGGGCTGATATCGCCTTAAACCGTGCATCTTGGCGCCTCACAGTTCGGCGGGCAGCAACCTCCTTTGAAAAAGACCGCAGAGACCACCTCACTGACAAAAGGCAAAGGAGGAAAAACCCAACACCCAACCCCAACCAACCAATTTTCCCTTACAACCACTGCAACCGTGTCTGCCTGTCCCACATCGGACTTGTCAGCCACAAACGAGCCTGCAGCTGACGTGGACATTACCCCTCCATAAATCTTCGTCCTCGAAGCCAAGCCAAAGATTGTCCAATACGCGGACCACCTTATATTCATGTTGTTCTATTCACAGGTCGTCTAATACACGCATCGTCGATACTCGTGTCTTCAGATACGCGCGTCATCTGATACACAGGCCACCTTATACTCATGTCGTCTGTACACCCTTGTATAGGGACCGGAGGCGGAAGTGATGCGACCGGTGGAGGAAGTGGCCGCCCGCCATCTTGGTTGCTGGCAGCCGGTGGTGGTGGAGCTCCGTCCGGTCGCCGGTCCAGGGAGCGAGCGGAGGGGGGGGGAACGGAAGCGGACGGAGGGGGGTTGCGCGGCCGATGCGCGCTCCCCGGCCATGGGCTCCAGCAAGAAGCATCGCGAGCGCGGCGACGAAGGCGCGCGCCACAAGAAGCACAAGCACAAGGATCGCAAGGAGCGCACGGGCAGCCGCGAGCGCGAGGGCCGACGGCACCGGGACCGGGAGCGCGAGAGGCGCGGCGCCGAGACCGAGCGCAGGCCCAAGAGGGAGAAGGTCGAGGAGCCTGGTGAGGAGCAGGGGGAAGGGGGTAAGAGGGAGAGAAAGAGGAAGGGAGGGGGTGGGGCAGGAGAGGAAGGGACAGGGCAGGAGAGGGGGAGAGGTGCGGGCTGGGGGAGAGGTGCGGGCTGGGGGAGAGGTGCGGGCTGGGGGAGAGGTGCGGGCTGGGGGAGAGGTGCGGGCTGGGGGAGAGGTGCGGGCTGGGGGAGAGGTGCGGGCTGGGGGAGAGGTGCGGGCTGGGGGAGAGGTGCGGGCTGGGGGAGAGGTGCGGGCTGGGGGAGAGGTGCGGGCTGGGGGAGAGGTGCGGGCTGGGGGAGAGGTGCGGGCTGGGGGAGAGGTGCGGGCTGGGGGAGAGGTGCGGGCTGGGGGAGAGGTGCGGGCTGGGGGAGAGGTGCGGGCTGGGGGAGAGGTGCGGGCTGGGGGAGGGAGGGGTTGGGGCAGGAGAGGGGAGAGGCGGGGGGCTGGGGGAGGGGAGAGGCGGGGGGCTGGGGGAGGGGAGAGGCGGGGGGCTGGGGGAGGGGAGAGGCGGGGGGCTGGGGGAGGGGAGAGGCGGGGGGCTGGGGGAGGGGAGAGGCGGGGGGCTGGGGGAGGGGAGAGGCGGGGGGCTGGGGGAGGGGAGAGGCGGGGGGCTGGGGGAGGGGAGAGGCGGGGGGCTGGGGGAGGGGAGAGGCGGGGGGCTGGGGGAGGGGAGAGGCGGGGGGCTGGGGGAGGGGAGAGGCGGGGGGCTGGAGAGAGGAGGAGGAGGAGGCGGCTGGGGACGGGTCAGGGCGGAGGGGAGAGAGGAGGGGGCTGGGCACGGGTGAGGGCGGAGGGGAGAGAGGAGGGGGCTGGGCACGGGTGAGGGCGGAGGGGAGAGAGGAGTGGACTGGGGACGGGTGAGGGCGGAGGGGAGAGAGGAGGGTGCAGGTTGAGGGCCCCTGGTCCCGCCCCTAAGCCGGAGAATGCCAACTGACCCATTTCCCTCTGCTCGCTGCGTGACCTGCTGAGTTGTTCCAACACATTTACCTCCTGTACCAGCTCCCCAGCATCTGCAGACTCCTGGTTCATTTCTCATTCTTTGTCTCTTGTTCCAGGCCCTGGGCCAAAATCTGCTGGTGGCAATGCCTCGCTCTCCATCGAAGAAACCAAGTGAGTGGCAAAATCTTTTGAATTCCCTCTCTCAGAGACACAGTCATTCTGCTGTTGCTGTGACCCGGTATCCCCCTCCTTGCTAACATTTGTGTCCCATTGGGAGTTTCAACCTTGTTACGGGAAGTGCAGGAGGGATATAAACAGTGCATGCCTGTTACTCACTAGCCCCTTTACCATTGGCATCTCAGTTTGGCTGCCATTTCTACTGGGCCCCCCTTAACTGGGACACTAATGGCTTTTCCATTGAACACACTCATCACTGGGGATTGGAGTGTTCTACCTTCAACTGGAAATGGGTGACTTCTACTGTCCCTTTTCCATTGGTTTTATCAGTACGCCGATGCTGGGGATATGAGTAGGGGTCAAGGTGGTTAATCCCTGGAGTGAAATGATGTCATTTGATGCCGGTGTTTGGACAGCGTTCCTTTTTCACTGGGCCCTGTCGCAGTAAGTTCCCAGGTAATTCCTGGGACAGGGTGCCAGTGGAAAGGGGGCCACTGAACGATGCCTTGGTGCGATCTCAGAACCATAGAACATGACAAAACAGAAAGTGTCTCTTCAAGTCCAACCCGTTGGCTTACCATCCTTATCATTCTCCTGCTTTCTCTCCAATATCCTTGATTCTCTTCCTAAATCAAGAACCTATCTACCCAATGACTTGACCTGCATGGCTGTCTGTGGGGGAAAAAAATTCTTGGTCTGTGCCCGCGTGATTGCAGTGAAACAATCCCCCCCCACCCCCAGCCTTTTTATTCGGATGCTTGCCTGCTTTTTTTGCTCGCACTTTGACGAAGGGCTCGGGTCCGAAGTGCCAGTCAGCTATCTTTTTCACCTTTCGTTGTGGGGCCTGCTGATTTCTTCCAGTGTTTCTACTTGTAAGGAAGGAAGTCGCCCTCGCTCTGACAAATTTGTCCCCTTTTGATTGTTAGCCAATCTATTCCCAACAGTGGAGGGCAGTTGGTACAAAACAGGCCAGCCCCAGTGTACTTGGGTGGGTGTGGGAATCACCCGATAGCTGGCCTCTCTTCACATTCGCCCAGTCCCAAATTGATGATAAGGATTTTTCCCAACCCCCCCCCCCCCCATCAGCCAGCAGGGAGGGGAGGTGGAGCAGATGCCTGCCTAGTAGCTTGATGAACGTTAGAACCATAGAAACCTTAGAACATTGCAGTGCAGAAAACACACCCTACCTCAGTGGTTCTCAACCTTTTTCTTTCCACTCGCATCCCACTTTAAGTAATCCCGGAGCCATCAGTGCTCTGTGATTAGTAAGGAATTGCTTAAGGTGGGATGTGAGTGGGAAGGGGAGGTTGAGAACCACAGCTTTAATCATCCCTCATTGACTCATTATGTGCACGGTTTCAGAACTCCAAAGGAAATGGGCCAATGACGATTTTTCTCAAGCCAAATATTTCAGTAACAATCGGGTCTAGAGCAGTGATTCTCAACCTTCCCTTCCCATTCACATCCCACCTTAAGCAACCCCTTACTAATCACAGAGCCCCGATGGCAGAGTGATTACTTAAAGTGGGATGTGAGTGGAAAGAGAAAGGTTGAGAACCACTGGGCCTTCCCTGTAACTTAGTTCCTGAAGTCCCAACGGCATCCTAGTAAGTCTTCTCTGCACTTTTTCAGTCATATGCGCCGAGCAATTAATCTGCTTCATCTGACTATCCTGCATGCAGTCTATACCCTATACATTGGTTACTCTTTACAGGTACTCCCAGACTTACAACCTATGAGACTCATCCATCCACATATAATGGCCGAAATGTTAAAATAAATACTGTATATACAAGTATATTCTCCCTTGACCCTGCTGGGAAGATGATGTCTCCGCTCATGCCGGGAGCCCAAGGTGGGGCCAGGTGTCCAGGGTGTCGCAACCGACATGGTGATTTGGAACATGAGCAGATTGCCATCACTCTCTCTCCCTCCCCAATTTCTCTCTCTCTCCCTCCCCAGCGACTTTGGAGAGGGAGAGAGAATGTTAAAAACGGTGTTGGGTCCAACAAAGCACATTTCCTTGATCTCACTGCAAAAGGAGTTCAGAAATGAAAGAAAAAAATATAAAATTTATGCGGTTCCGGTGAAAATCAGGCCTATCTATGGGAAAATAACGCCCCTCGCGAGAGCTGGCTGGTGGCCAACCTCTTGCAACAGCTGGCCTTGGTACTTGACAAACTAAAACAGGAATACAGGGCAATTCCGATGTAGGTCCATTCTGAGATGTGACTGGATGCCCAGAACGGAACACGGACGTAGGTCAGGGAGGACCTCTGCTTTCTCTGGTCGCTGCGTGACCTGCTGAGTTTCTCCAGCACCTCAGCAGCTTTGTTAATCCAGCCCTGTGGGGCACAATGCCACAGATCCTCAGGTGGAACAGTGAACGGGGTTGTGGGGCGCAGGGTTTGAGCTGGTATTAAAATTCTACCCTCTGTCTTGTTTTCTACAGTAAACTGAGAGCCAAACTTGGACTGAAACCCCTGGAGGTGCAAGAGTCCAAAAAGAGTGAGTTCAATTTCTGCTTCACTGTTAAGTTTGGGGGGGTGGGGTGGTTTGCGGGAACGGATATGAGAGGATTTGCAGAAATGTGGCACCTCAGCTATGAAGAAACTGGGAGACACTGGTGTCATCATCCTTAAAGCAGGGAACGTAAAGCAGAGGACAAATGGAGCTGTTCAGATGTTAAGTTTATTGTCATCTGTATCAAGATGCAGCGATGGAGTTTTAATTTAATTTAGAGGCACGCACAGAAACAGCCCATGTGCCAGTGCTGCCCAATTACACCCATGTGACCAATTCATCTACTAACATGGAGCATTCCAGCACTGTGCGGGCCCTTCGACCTATACAAGCCCACTCAACAACCAAAACATTCTATTTTTTTTCATTAATGAGCCTGTCTGAGTGTCTTTTAAATGTCCCTATTGTAGCAGCCTCCTTCACCACCCCCAGGCGCCCACTACTCTGTGTTTATTAAAAAATAACTTACCCCCCATATGTTTCTGTTAAACTTTCCTCCCCTCACTTTGTACAGACGTTCTCTGGTGTTTGCTACTCCCGCCCTGGGAAAAAGCTGTTGCCTGTCTACCTTATATACGTTTCTTACAATTTTTTCGGCCTCTGTTACGTCACCTCTCATCTTCGCTCCAAAGAGAAAAGCTCTGCTAACATTCTCCGTTCCAGTCAACATGCTGGTGAATCTCCTTTGCACCCTCGTCGCAGGCCGGCGTGGTTAGCATAACGCCTTTACAGTGTCAGCAATTGAGCCTGGACCTGGGTTTGAATCCTGCACTGACTGCGTGGGTTTTCTCCGGGGGCTTCGGTTTCCTTCAACCATTCAAAAACGTACCGGGGGTGTAGGTCAATTGGGGTGTAAATTGGGCGGCATGGACTCGTGGGCTAAATTGGCCTGTTTCTGTGCTGTATATTTAAATATTTATTTTTTTAAAGTTTAGAACGTGGGGCGGGGTGGAAGCCCATGCATTTCAGCACAGTCTTGGGGTGGAGCAGTTTTTGTCACTCAAGAGGAGAACCTGCGTGCACAGTGCCGGAGGTTGGGGATCGAACCCGCATCTGTCGAGCTGGGAAGACGGGATTCAACCCACTGGGCCGTCTGCGTCCCAAAGACGGACCACTGGGTTAATCGGATGGGGAACCCCTCACTTTGGGGGCTTGTGAGGATTAGTTCCAGGGGAGTGTGAAGGAAGGTCGTGACTTTGCAATTCTAGCAGCTGCTATGATGGGTTGAATGGCTGGGCCTCGTTACAAACATTACAGTGCTTTGTAGTATAAAGCAGCAAATGTATTAAAAGACTCTTATCACCTTGGACACACTCTTTCACCTCCTTCCCACTGGGAGGAAGACATGATAGTCTGATCACGCACCGACGGATTTATTTCTTACTGAATTAACCTCTCGCTGGTAAAAACAACGTTGCCTTTCCTCTCTTCAAACAAATTTCTCTCTGTACTTTTATTGCTGCACAATGCATGAGTTAACCAACTGAACTGCTCACAAACTGATCTCACTGAGCCTCAGTTCATGCGACAGTAAACCTGACCTTTGCTGGTGGTGTGGCTTCGGGGATGGCCCCGGTGATGAGGTTGCTACGGAAATGTTCCTGTTCCTGGGGCACAGCTGCAGCTAACAAATTATTCATTCCTCGGCCCCCCCCCCCACCCCCATCAGGCGAGTCCGGAACCAAGGAAAACCCAGAGGTGGTCCCAGCCATCAATCCCATTGTCTCGAAGGAGCAGGAGGATATTCGGGTGAAGCTCGCTGCGTTAAAGGAGAAACGGCTCCTGAACCAGAAGTTGGGGTAAGCTGTGACATGGTGGGCAAGGCTGAGGGAGGTGGGAGGGAGCTCCAAGGGACTGTCACTTTATAACATGGGTACAGTACTTGTGGGGACCAGTCTGTCACTGTCTAACACTGGGGCACAGTACTGGTGGGGATGGGTCTGTCACTGTATAACACTGGGGTACAGTACTGGTGGGGACGGGTCTTCACTGTATAACACTGGGGTACATTACTGGTGGGGAGGGGTCTGACTGTATAACACTGGGGTACAGTACTGGTGGGGACGGATCTGTTACTGTATAACACTGGGGTACATTACTGGTGGGGAGGGGTCTGTCACTGTATAACACTGGGGTACAGTACTGGTGGGGATGAGTCTGTCACTGTATAACACTGGGGTACAGTGGTGGGGATGGATCTGTCACTGTATAACACTGGGGTACATTACTGGTGGGGAGGGGTCTGTCACTGTATAACACTGGGGTACAGTACTGGAGGGGACGAGTCTGTCACTGTAATACTGGGGTTCAGTACTGGTGGGGATGGGTCCTGTCCAAGCATACATGAGTCAAGTTGGTGTGGGGAGCAATTGCGCAGGTTGCCGTTGTTCCCTGCACCTGCGTGTGGCCGTGTCCCACAGCAGAGACTGAGTGACGTGTGACCCTCTGCCTCTTCTCTCTCCATGTGTGGAGGAAAGTGAAGTGTCTGGGAGATGATGATGCCTGGCTGGACGATGCGGTGGCCTGGGTGGAGAAGAGTAGGAAACTGCAGAAAGAGAAGGAGATGGCTGACAAGAGGGTGAGTGTGAACAGCAGGGAGAGCAGTCTCTTGCACCCCGACACTTTCTGCCTTTCGCCCATCCCTTCTTCCCACCCCACCGCTTGCGAGACCCTGACCAATGCTGCCTTTACTACTCCAGCTCACTGATCCACACTAGCTCATGATGAAACCACCTTAACACCTTGCTCTGATTTCCTCATCCTCCCCGTCACAGCACCTTTCGTAACCTCCAGCTCCCGTTGCCCTCTGATACCTGTGACCTGCCACACTTTTCTGTTTTGCCTCCTTTGCCTGCTCCCAAAATCAGGGAATTTCCATCTCTCCTCCCCCTTTTCAGACGCTTGCCCTAATATAGAACCTGATGCTCATTTTGAAGATGTTTCAGGTATGACATACCTGACATCACTTACAACCCTGAGATTCTTTTTCCTGCGAGCAAGGCAGAATTACCACTAATAGGTACTGCAAAAATAAAACTACACAACATACACATGTAAACAAGCTGTGTAATTCAGGGAGAAAAAAATCAATCAAGTGCAAAAGGAAGAGTCCTTAAATGAGTCCCTGATTGAGCTTGCTGTTTAGGGGTCTGATGGTGGAGGGGGAGCCGCTGTTCCTGAACCTGATGGTGTGAGTCTTGTGGCACCAATACTTCTTTCCTGATGGCAGCAGCGAGAACAGAGTGTGTGTTTGGTGGTGTGGGTCCTTGATGATCACTGCTGCTCTCCTGGCGGCACCGTTTCCCATAGATGTTCTCAATGGTGGGGAGGGTTTTGCCTGTGATGTCCTGGGCTGTGTCCACAACCATTTGCAGGGCTTTATGCTCAGGGGTGTTGGTGACAGACCGTGATGCAGCTGGACAGCTGTAGAAATTTGCCAGGCAGGGTTTCTGATGTCGTACCAAACCTCGGCAAACTCTTGAGGAAGTTGAGGCGCTGACGTGCTTTCTTCACGATGTCATTAGTGTGTTGGGTCCAGGAAAGATCCTCTGAGATAGTGACTCCCAAGAACTTAAATCTGCTCGCCCTCTCCACCTCTTATCCCCCAATGATGGGTATGTCTGACCCACAGTCTGTCAGAGTTTGCAAGAGCCCAGAGAAAGAGCCTAGACTTTCCTGCAATCTCTGAGACAAAACCTAGGATTTTCTTGGCTAGTTTAAAACTGAGCTTGTCTGTTTTCCCCGCCATGTGCACCTAGGCAAAACTCCTCGAGGAAATGGATGAAGAGTTTGGTGTCAGCAACTTGATCGAGGAGGAACTCCGCACGCAGAAACAGGTGAGGCTCCAGGTGTACTGGGAGTAGTTAGGGTCCCTGGCCATTGAAGGAAGAAGACCTTGGTCCCACCACATCACTGGCGTGGATACTGTGGAATGTCAGTCTGGGATCATGGAATTGTCAGGGTCCTTCACTCAGTGTCTGACCCTGGAGTGTGTGATGGAATGGTTTCACTCTGTCCCTGATCCCAGGAGTGATGGGACGGCACGGAGGGAGCTTCACTTTATGTCTGATCCCGGGAGTGTGTGATGGGACGGTATGGAGGGAGCTTCACTCTGTGTCTGACCTTGGGAGTGTGTGATGGGATGGTGAAGAGGGAGCTTCACTTTGTGTCTGACCCCAGGAGTGTGTGATGGGACGGTGCGGAGGGAGCTTCACGCTGTGTCTGATCCCGGGGGTGTGTGATGGGACAGTGTGGAGGGAGCTTCACTCTCTCTTTAACCTTTCCCTGTGCATTTTGTGGTGTGTGGAGAGATTTTTAAATATTTCCCTGTTGGAACTCTCTTGGAAATTCCTTGACATTTAATGGCAATATTTGCAACTACTGAACTCTGAGCTGCACACAAGGAATCGCATCCTTTCACATTAATCTGGCACCGTGCCTGGCACAGACATTATGGATTATAGGGTTTGTTCCTGCTCTGTACTGACCTCTCCTGAGCTTGTAACGGGGTTTCACAACAAACAGAGAATGCTAAACGTTAGCCCGACCGATCCAGTCTCTCCTTGCAGCTGAACACTCTGCCCATCCCCAGAAACATCCTGGTGAACCTCCCCCTCCCCCCCCCCAAGTTCAGCCACATCCCCTCCTGCAGTGTGGCGACTGGAACGGTCTGCTGAATCAGATCGTGAGCTAAACGCTGGCAGGGTGATGGGATCTCATGGCATGTTCCACTTGGTATGCTCGGACTGGTACAGAGAGAGGGACTGAGGAGTCCTCGAGTAACAGCAGCCTTTTATTTTTAATCCCACCTGTCCAAGACTGCCTACACGTCGCAGGATCTGAAAGGATTGACTGTCCAGCATGACATTAAGGCTTTCCAGGAAGGAGAAGCTGTCGTCCTTACCCTGAAGGACAGAGGTAGGAAAACTTCAGACATTGATGGAGGCAGGGGTGATGTCTTTCAAGGGGTCGGAGTCTAAGGGTAAGGGCAAAGCTATTTGAGGACAGTACAGATATTCTGCCAACTGATATTAACCAACTCAACAATCTGTTAGGTCTGCTTTGTTCATGAATGAGTGAGTCAAACACCAGACTGAGTCGAAATCAAGGTTCTTTGTTCTTTATTGCCGGATTGTAACACTTGCAACTAACAGTGTTAGTTGGAGAAGGCGCATTCTGCCGTTATCAGCAAGTGGTGTTTTTTTTATACCTCAGGATACGTACTTAGTAAATTATCATACCATTACATTGTCCAATGAATTAGCTGTTGCTATCCTTCTCTGTTAATCTGCTGCACATCATTCTTGTTAGTGCAAAGCTTATCTTGAGTGTACAAGGTCACATCTGCATTCTGTTACTCCTTAGTACTGGGTGACTCCTCCGGTCCCATCTCATGATGTTTTTACCTTACACAATCTCAACCTTTATTGCCAAAGAGTCTTAAATGTTGCTATTGTACCAGCCTTCACCACCACCCCAGCATTCCAGGAACCCACTACTCTCTGCATATATTAAAAAAAAACTTGCCCCTGTTGTCTCCCCTAAACTTTCCTCCCTCACCTTGTTCAGATGTCATTTGATGTTTGCTGCTGTTGTCCTGGGAAAAAAATTGCAGGCTGTCCGCCCTATCTAGGCCTCACATAATCCTTCAAGACGTCTCTTGTCCTTCTTCGCTCCAAAGTGAAAAGCCCCAGCTCTGCTAACTTTGTGCCTCATAAGAGACATTCTCCAATCCAAGCAACATCCTGGTAAATCTCTTCTGCACCCTCTTCGCAGCTTCCACATCCTTCCTGTAATGAGACAGCCAGAACTGAACACACTACTCCCAAGTGTGGTCTAACTAGAGTTTTATAGAGCTGCCACATTACCTCATTGCTCTTGAACTTAATCCCCCCCCCCCCCCCCCCCCCCCCCCTCCCCCGACTAATGAAGGCCAACACCATAGGTTTTCTTAACTACCCTATCAACCTCGAGAGATCAATGGATTTTGACCACAAGGTCCTTCTGTTCTTCCCCACTATTAAGAATCCTGTGTTACATCACAGACTAGCAGCAATAGAAATTCACCAAGACGATGTGATTTAAAAAAACCAATATTTATTAATAGTCACTAATAATATAACATCTTATTTAAATTTAAACTTAACTCTAAATATATGCGAATATACCTGTGTGTGTGGATTACCCAAACCATTACAGCTTTGGCACAATTCTGGGAAGTAATTCCCAAAATTGAAACTACGTTGAAACTCTGACTGTTAAACTGATGCTCAGAAGTAATTACAAAGGAGGTGAGACAGAGACTGATCCTGAAAACTTGTGAGTTGCTTCAAGAGAAATGTCCTTTCATACAAATGGGTCTCACAGCTGCCCTCTTCCTTGCATAGGGGAAACGAAACGTGCGACTTCCCCAGTGCTTCCAAAACCAGCCACGGGTCAGTCGAAATGACCATCAAAATGGTCACAATCCAAATGCAGTAATGCTTCTGCTTCCGTTACCTCGATATGGGTCAATCAAAATGACTATTACAATCGTCACAGTGGCTCAGCAATAATTCCCCTGACTAGGAAAATTATCAGCATCATCCATTTCACAGATCCATTCCAACTTTTACTGGTCAAGGCTGAAAAACTTTCTTTAAGGGTCTCAAACACATGATTCATAATCATATGACTCTCTGTAAGTGTCCGATCTGTTTTTCCTTGGATACCCAACTATTGTTCTTGGTTCTTCTGTCAGAGCCGTTACTTTGTTTATAGTCAACACTCAATGGTGCCATGTTGTCCGTAAAAATCTTGTGAAATCTAAGAATGTTTTGTACCCTGCAACACCACCCCCCCCCCCCCCCCAAGTCATAGTGACTAAAAAAAACAGGAGTTTGCAATACCTGCCATTAACCTTCAAGTTCGACCTTCCTAAAAGCATCACTTCACGCTTATCCAGACTGAACGCCATCTGCTAGTTCTTCGCCCAGTTCTGCATCCTGTTGTCACCTACGTAAGCCTCTGAGTTAAATGAGGAAGTCTGCAGATACTGAGGTTGAGTACGACGCACAGGGAGCCTCCACAGGAAACATTTCGGGCA